>NW_015113751.1:47558-138135 GCF_001443285.1 Poecilia latipinna
GTGGGTCTTCACAACAAAATGATGTTGGTTCGGTTCAACTGAATGAGTCATTAAACATGCATCAGTTGTCACCATTAACAGTTGTATGAAAGGTGAACTATGTGAACCCCATTCTTCTTCTGCCACCATCCAAAGAGATGCCAGACCTGGAAATTATGCACAATTTTAACTTGGCATGAATGGGACAGTATTTTATTTACTTTTTTTGTAAATGAAAGAAAATTTGATTTGTAAACACTGTAACCATAAGATTTGACCAGTTTATGTACTGCAGCTTTAATCTGAATATCATTCTATGGTTGCCTATTACCAAACAAATTTTTTAGCACCATCTCACAACTGCAAATATCGAACAAATATTTTAAATATTCAAAGGAATATTTGTTCAAGGTATAAATTTTGATACAGACACGACAAATCACAGTCGAGATTTTTCAAAGAATAGTAAAGTTGTCTTTTACTTTACCACCAAATTGCAGACACCAACTTTATGATGTGCTGCCATAAGCTTTTTTATATAATGTGTTGAATACCTGAGAGCACCATCTTTTAAAGTGAACATGTTGGGGTGTATCCCTGCACAGTCAGCCATTTCAAAAGAGGTAACGTACCTTCAATGGTGTAAGTCAGCCATATCAAAAACACCTACTGGATTGATTATAAACATTGGCCTACATCGAATAAAATCACCTATTTCATTTCTATTTCTTATATTTCCCAACAACTGAAGTATCTGGGTTTTTTTGGGTTTTTTTGTAGATACACAATAATTCAGATAAATGTTTTAGATACCCTTGAAAAATCCTCACCATTAACTCAACGTATCTGATTTTACAGATGTCTGGGGCAAAGATGTTACAGTTCCTCCAGATCATTTCCCGTAGGAAACCTTTGGAGCCTGAAGGAGAAGCGTCCAACTTTCGGCGCTGCCTGACCACCCTCGACCTGGTGGCTCTGGGGGTCGGCAGCACCCTGGGGGCTGGTGTTTATGTGCTCTCAGGAGAAGTGGCCAGGACCTCAGCTGGTCCCAGCATAATTATTTCCTTCCTGATTGCAGCGCTAGCCTCCGTCTTTGCAGGATTGTGTTATGCTGAATTTGGATCTCGGGTTCCTAAAACAGGTTCAGCCTATCTCTACTGCTATGTGACCGTGGGGGAGATATGGGCTTTTATTACTGGCTGGAACCTACTCCTTTCTTATATCATTGGTATGCAACACAAGTGTGAGATAATAATAAAAACATCTATTTTTGGTTAGTTTTTTTTTTTCTTGTAAAACTGTCTTAGGTGCAATATATGAAGATAAATTAAATAATTTCTGTCAGCGGTTTGAACAGTATTCATAGTTATTAACATTTTCACACACTTGGAATTCCAAATCTGTAACTTGAACTAGATAACCTCAAAGTAGCGCACAACATTTTCATAACAAAACATCTGGAAATAGAATGTGCATTTATATTCAGAATCCAGAGTTCAATGATTGCTTCTCCTTGCACAGCCTACACACAGGCCCACTCATTTCTTAAATTATAAGATTTTCTAAAGCAATTGGATGCAATGGATCAAATTAAGGGGGTGAGAATGCAAACGCATGTTACACTTTTCCATGAATTGTTTTCTGTTTACGTCCCAGTTTGTGACTTATCCGAGTTGGAAATCCAAAAAAAAAAAAAAAAGAAACACGGAAATTTGTGCTTGTAAAAAGGGAAAAGTAAAGGAGTACAAATGTTTTTTCCAAGGCATTATATATTGTTTGGAGTTTGCTCCATAGGTAAAATTTTATTGCACTTTTTAAACATTTTTTTTTCTTGGGTCTTTGCTAAAGGAACATCAAGTGTTTCAAAAGCATGGAGCGGGACCTTTGATGATCTCTGTGGAAACGTTTTGGCCAACTCTCTGGGCAAAGTGGCCATGATAGGTTTACCTGGACTTGCTCCATACCCAGATTTCTTTGCAGCTGGCCTCATAATGCTCTTATCAGGCAAATTTCATGATTTACCACACATTGACATATTCAACAAAAAGCATCCAGTGCGTATGTGTTCAAAGTGATTATTTCTTACTTTTTTCTTTTGATAGGGATTCTTGCATTTGGAGTAAAAGAGTCGGCTACAGTAAATAAGTTATTTACAGCCATAAACATTGTGGTGTTGCTGTTTGTAATCCTTTCTGGTTTCATCAAAGGGGACATCAATAACTGGTACATTAATGAAGACACAATCCAAAGACCATTAAAGTATGGGCATCTTTTGGTTTAAAGTTATATTTCAGTTGCTTCTGTGTGGTTCAAACATCCTGAATGATGACATGTCCTTTATTTAAAGAAATTATGCATTCCATAATAAAACCTTCCAAGGTGGAACTGGAGGATTTTTTCCCTTTGGCTTTGAGGGAACATTAGCTGGAGCAGCCACTTGCTTTTATGCTTTCGTTGGATTTGACTGCATTGCAACAACAGGTAACTAAAAGGTTATTTGTTCCAGAGTTGCAAACCTAAATTATTCAAAGCAACATGTTTTTATATCTGTGAGACTTTCTGAAGAAAGAATATTTACTTTGGTTGTGTCCTCAGGAGAGGAAGTTCAGAATCCTCAGAAGGCAATCCCAATCGGCATAGTGGCATCCCTCCTCATCTGCTTCCTGGCTTACTTTGGTGTGTCCGCTGCCTTGACTTTGATGATGCCCTACTATATGCTCAGCATTAGCAGCCCACTGCCTGTGGCTTTCACATATGTTGGTTGGGACCCGGCAAAGTATGCAGTGGCCATTGGATCCCTCTGCGCACTTTCAACAAGGTACAAATCACAAGATTTAAGTTAGAAACTCACTAATATTTTGTATTTTAGAAGAGCATGATTAATTCCATCCAGATTTTCAGAACATCTCACTGTTCTTGTTGTCTTGTGTAGACAAAATTGTTATGGATATGACCACTGCAAGAATACTGCTGGATATTTAAGCAAAGGTGAATAATGTTTACTGGGATAAATTCTGAGTGTTTTTCATCTAGCCTGCTGGGATCAATGTTCCCGATGCCCCGTATTCTCTTTGCCATGGCCAGAGATGGACTTCTCTTCACACCGCTCTGTAAAATGAGCTCCAGACAAAGTCCTGTCATTGCAACGCTGGTTTCTGGGGTTGTTGCAGGTAAATTCATCAATATTTTAAGGCATTTTTGAAAATTATTTTTTCTCATTATTTTTCTCTAAGCTGATTTTGTCATTTTTTTAAATTTTTTTTACTAAAATGAAAATTGATTCAAAAATAGTCAAAGCATTTTTGGACTGCGTGGCTCAAATATTGAAATATATGGTTTGTAATTCAAGTGTGATTTGATTAAACTGATGTTAAATCTAGTAAACATAATCATATCTTTGCAGCTGTCATGGTGTTATTGTTTGACTTGAGGGCGCTGGTTGACATGATGTCAATTGGATCACTCTTTGCCTACACACTTGTTGCCATTTGTGTTCTTGTACTAAGGTAAAAATCAGTGTCCATTTTATTATTTTTGTTTATTTTGTAGATTTGAAGTTGCAATGCTTTTTGAGATTGTGTGTGATTTACTGCTCCTTTAGATGTCATAGATTTTATTGTAAACCAAAACACTTCACTCTAAAATGACTTATGCCCCAGGCAGATTTAGGCTTAGATATTTGTTTTCAACCTGAAAGTTTGTTACTGGTATAAAATGATACTATAAAATGTTCTGTTTACAAAATATCTATTCATCAAAACTTTGGTCTCACCAAGGGCTCCTTACAGCGAATGTCTCTGTGAAAGTGAAAGCAGTGCTCAGATATCAATGTTGGTATTGCGGTTAGCTGAAGAACTTGCCCTTTCAATCTTAAAAATTTCAAAGTAAAGTGCTCACTTTATGAAGCAAGAGAACAAATGTTTTTTTCTCCACACCAAGTAAACTCTACTGAAATATTTTTGTGAGTTGCATCATAAAGACGTTGTATCAAAAGAAAGAGGAAACATGATGCCAAGTTACCACTACAGCAAACACTGCATTATCAGCAGGTGCAGAACAATTTATAAAAACTGATGAAATATTGGGTTGTTTTCCTACACTTTAAAGCTAATGATTTTGTACCATCAATAAGGACTCTTTATCAATAACCTTTAAAGCTTACATGAAAAATCTACATTAATGCGACATCCCTAACTTACTTGCATCCCTTTACTTGTACAGGTACCAAGCTGAACACAGTGAAGATTCACATTTCAGCAAGTCAGAACCATTCACATTAGGAGGTGTACTGGGTCCTCCCTCCCAAGGAACCCCACGGACATCAAAGAATGTGTCTATTTTAACTACTGCTACTGGTAATTCTCGTTTATGCCCTGTATACTTCATTCTTTACACAGATGCTGTTTATTGTGAAGGATTGCTTAATTTTCCATTACTGCTTCTTCCCAGTTTTAATTTGCATAATCCTGAGCGTCTTAATATCCATGGGTGTAGACTCCCTACGGACACTTCAATGGTGGAGTTTACTTGGTGTTTCTGTGTTTGTGCTGATACTCGTCATTACTGTATTACTCATCTGGAGACAGCCACAGAATACAGCCAAAGCTGCTTTCATGGTATGCTAATGTCGCATGTTTATGCAATATCTGACTTGTATTTTCAGTTACTGAAAAATCAAGTCTTGCTATTGTAGTATTCCAGTTGTTATCTAGTATTACAAACTTTGTATGAAAACCTTCTTTTCTTTTTGTCCACAGGTCCCTTTTGTGCCTTGGGTTCCCATTTTAAGCACTTTTGTCAATGTCTATCTCATGGTTCAGCTTGGATCAGACACCTGGATTCGTTATGCAGTCTGGATGACAGTAGGTATGACAAGATGACGTAACAGCTTCAGAAAAAGACACATTAAATGTGAAAATCCTCTCACAATGTCAGTTTGATCACAGATGATGTAACTTTTTTCAACAGGTTTAACCATCTACTTTTGTTATGGGGTTCAGCACAGCGTACAGAAACAAAGGATGGAGAACTCACAGGAATGAGTCACCACAATGATGAACCTAAATATTAAAGGAATTTTTATGCATTAATGTTCTAAAAGTATTTGTCTCTGGTGTTAAGCCTTTTATATTAGCTGTGCTATTTAGATTCTAGAAAAATAACTTTTACACAAACACGACATAATATTGAACCATATTTTTGTTTTGCCCAAAATTAAAAAACATCATATTCCCACAAGGTCACAGACAAAATTCTGTCACTTTTAAGATTTGTCCTAAGAAGTAGAACGTGATGCAAATAAATTTGTATCTTGATGGTGAGGCAAAGGACTGCTGTATTTTGTAGCTGAAAATTATTGTACTTAAACAATTGGATTTTGTTCATAGTCATTGTATCTGCATCCAAAATTAAAAGTGTCCTTAGAAATGTTAATTAAGTAAACATTTCCTAATAATAAAAAAATCTTTCTTTCTTTCCAAGGGCTGTGAAGAAATGTTCATAGACTTTGAACTGTTACATTTTTGTGAAATTTACAGACATTCGCTAATTCGCAACACAGTTAAGAATCTTTGTTTTTCTGTTATTTACATGAACTCCATGGAGATGAATGATGAACTCACCTTCACATTCATAAGCAAAACATAACATAAAATGGTGGAGGAAGGAACTAAAAAAAAGTCGCCTCATTTCAAGTAGGCAGAGTTTATTTGACGCACAGCTCTTGACAGTACTAACCAATGAGAAGAAAGTAAAGTCATCGGTCTCAGCCAATCAGAGAAGGGGAAGCGCATTGTTCAAAAAACCAAACGTTGTCGGGTAGAACCAGTCAGCTGGAGTGCTGAAGGGCGAAAACAGAGAACGTGGTTTGATGCAGATTGATACACCAGACTTAAAGAAAGTATTTTGCATTTTATGCAGTATTTAAAGGACATTTATTGGATTGTTTTTTTCTGGAATCTAGTCGGCCTTTTTTATTTCGACAAAGCAAACTGACCGTCGCTTTAAAGGTAAGTCATTCAATACACGTTAAAACCTCGGATAGTTAGTTCAGTATACAATTCTGATTGAATGTATTTTAGAAACTTGCTAATTAATCACAATATATAAATCGTTTAACTGATCGGTGTAGAGGGGCGACTCACCGCACGTTTTGAGGGAAAATGAGTGATGTATTTGTATTAAGTTCGATCAAATGATTTTAAACGCACGGTTCTTCACGATTCATGCGTTAGAAACCCGATGTGAGGTTAGCTCACACGCCTCAAGGCTTACAATAATGTGCAACAACCTAGCATGATAACAAGTATTCTCAGTGTAATGTTTTTAAAGTTAAATAATAAAAAAAACAACAGTAGCCCGCTATTTAAATTGTTTGTTATATAATAATGGCAGTAGTTACACAACATTATAAAAACATTCAATGAGTTTTGGTCTGAAGTAATTACCTGCAGTGTGTCCCCTTGCCGCTAGATGCCGCTACAAACCCCAACCCACAGTTATTTAATTTCGAGAAATGTTTTCAGTAAGTGAACACTAGAGATATAAGCTGTTTTATGTTATCATAAGTTTACCAGTTTATATTTAGAATATTTCAGAACACTTTTCAAGAAAAGATTAGCTTTTAGTCTATATCTTCTGTTACTTTGCATCATGAGCAACCATATAATAAAGTATTTTTACTAGCCTGATTACAGAATCAGATTTCTCTCAGGACAATACATTTTCTGAAACAGAAATGGTTAAAGTGTGAAGGACTATAATTGCACAAAGTAATATTTCAGAAGGCCTTGTATTTGGACATCCCACTTTCACTCCAAAGAAACTCATGATGATTTGCTGTTGCAGGAAAGCATGGCGCTGTCTTTGTCTTCCCCGTATGGATGTCACTCTGATGAAGAAGAGGATTTGGCTGTGTTTGAGTCCACGGCAGCAGAGCATGGAGGAATGACCAGACCACGTCTGCCTGAGATCTCTGTCATTTCCCCCGGGCTCGAAACCAGGCCGACTATTAAACAGCTGGTGAGACTCAACAAAAACATGCTGTTATTTTTTTCCTTCCCTTTTTTTTGTCACTGTTACTGATATGTTGTTAAGCTGTACCAATATATCAACAAATGTTAAAGCAAACCTATTATTTTTTTTACCTTTGTCTATTTTAACTTGATCTAATATGTCTTAATGGAAAATCCAAAGCAGCAAATTACTCAGTCTTATTTTTTCATGTAGAAAGTTGCTGCGAAACCTGGCAGCTCTGATGAGGGAACCTCTGAAAGGGTGAAAGTTTTTCTGCGCATTCGCCCGCTGACTGACTCAGAAAAAGGACAGGAGCAGGTTGGAAAGTCTTTTGTTTGTAACTATTAGCATTTGAAATGCATCTCTGTTGCTTGTGAATAACCTATAGTCACCTCTTTTCTTTTCTCTCTTCTCTTCTAGGGCTGTGTGGCAATCCAGGATGAGGAGACATTGCTGCTCAAAGCTCCATATGAGTCTCAGAACATGAGGACGGCAGAAAGAGGCATCACCCAGAGCATTCACAAGTTCAGTTTCTCAAAGGTAGGAGAGTTGTAGATTTGCTTGCTCTTCTCAAGTATAACTTTAAGAGTAAAATCAGGTTAACTCAGAAAAATAAGAAGCTGAGATTAAACAGTGTTCTTTTTGACCTAAGTAAAACACACACAAAAAAATTATATAGAAGAAAGACCTCATGATAACATATCTGTTATTTAGAAAGTAGCAGATCTAAATGTTTTTCCATCTATTTTCTTTCCTAGATATTTGGTCCAGATACGACTCAGCAACAGATCTATGAAGGCACATTGAAGAAAATGGTGAACGATGTTCTCAAAGGAGAAAACAGGCTTCTCTACACCTACGGCGTCACCAACTCTGGAAAGACTTACACCATTCAAGGTACGTTACCTCTTGTAGTTGTGTCGTGTTGGGCTTTTGGTTAAAAGGCTTAAATGTAAACTGCATATGTGAAACTTTCCCCTTTAGGCAATGGTCGAGAGGCAGGCCTGTTGCCACGGGCGTTGGTGTCTCTGTTCAGGAAGCTGCAGGGTCGTCTCTATGGTGCGATGGACCTGAAGCCCATCATGTATCAGGATGTCAGGCAGCTGGACAACAGTGAGATGAAGACGGAAGAAATCCGAAGAAACTCCCTCCTCAAAGAGGTAAAAGCCGCCCTCCCAGCGCAGTAATAAAGTTTCTGTCAAAAATGAAAGATTTGCACTCCTGGAAAAAGTGAAGCTTAAAGAAATGTGTCTTTTACTGCATGGTTGTAGAAACTGTGGTGTTTTGTGTGTCAATTTATTTTGATCTCCTTTTTTAATTTTTTTTTAAATAAGAAAAACATGGGTTTTTGTCCTGCCTCTTTTGTCGCAGTTCCAATTGTTTAAAAATATTTTTAATTACTGTAGATATAAGCAGATTAAGGAGAGTAGCTACTTTCTTCTTGAGGGCCTACCTTGACTTATAAAAATAAACACATTTGCCTTACCTGAATGACATGGTAGGTCTTTTCCATTTTGAATAGAAACAATGTCATAGGTCACTATTTAGCACTTCCTTGGAACTATAAAAATGTAAAAATATGAATTATAAATAACAAGATGCTAGTAGTTTTATTTTGCATTGGTGATATTGTGTCTCCCACTGATCGATTGTATTCAAATTAAAGGCTAAAGTTTCACTATTCCACTCCATTCAAAGGGAATTATCTGTCTTTTTTTTTTTTTTTTTTTTTTACAGACCAACATAAATAGTTTGCACTGATTCTGTGTCATAGTTTAGACTCACAACTCTGTTATTCTTTTAGTGGTTTGAAATCACTTCCAGTCTCTGATCTGCAGCTGTTTAAATTATATAGTATGAAAACGGTTTTGCAGATTTTAACTTGTAAACCATACTGATGTGTTGCAGGATGAAAACCAAACTTCTCGTCGAGCTGGTACCACCACGGCCTGGGACAGTGGCATTGGAGGGCTTTCTTCCACCACACACACTGCCACTCAGCTTGAAGGTTGGACATAAAACGATACCTTATAGCTGTTTTCTTTCATGAGATTCCTGGAGATTTTTTTTCCATCAGTTGTGATGCAAAAAAGTAGAAGGAAGAAATAATAAAACTGTAAACTATTATCTTAACGTACCTGCAGAATCGGCTGTTTTTGATGGACTGAAAAAGGATAACTGATCAATTCCTCCCCCTCCGTTTACAGACACGGACAGCGTGTGCCTGGACCCGGACAGTCTGTCACTCAGTGCAGGCTGTGACCTGGAGGAGGGGGTGCAGTTTTCCATCTGGGTCTCCTTCTATGAGATCTACAATGAGTTCCTGTACGACCTGCTGGACGCGTCGCCCTCCCAGCAGCCCCGAAAGAGAGTTACTCTGCGGCTCAGTGATGACAAGCAGGGCAACCCTTACGTCAAAGGTCATTCTTGTTTATTCACAGTAATATCTTTGAAGTATTTTTTTTTTGTTTGTTTGTTTTATAAAGTAATAACTGTCTGTTTTCCTTTTTGTCGTATCAGATCTCACTTGGATTCAGATTCGCAGCGCTGAGGAGGCCTGGAGGATCCTGAAGGCGGGGCGGCGTAACCAAAGCTTCGCCAGCACTCACCTAAACCAAAACTCCAGCAGAAGGTTGGAGCCTGTTACACTTTTCTTTCTTGAAGCTTTCTCTTGACATGTTTCCAAAATGAATTTATTCGAATTGCATTTGATGGTTTTTTTTTCCCCCCTGTGTATCATTAGCCACAGCATCTTCTCCATCCGCGTCCTTCATGTTCACCCAGAAGCCAGTTCAGGCCAGGCGATGCACATCAGCGAGTACGTTTTAATTGATTTTATTTATTTATTTAGTTTTTTTTAGTTTTTGAGGTAGTAAAACTAAGCGTTGCCTCATTCGCAGGCTGACTGTGTGCGATCTGGCCGGGTCGGAGCGCTGCAAAGAGCAGCGTAACGGTGAGAGGATGAAGGAGGCCAACAACATCAACACCTCCCTCCTGACGCTGGGACGCTGCATCGCCGCTTTGAGGCACAACCAAAACAACAAGTACGACGCTCGTGACGGAGGCAAAATACGAGCGGCAGAGTGAAAGCGTGTTTTTGACTTCAGTGTGAATCTAAAAATGCGTTGCCAGGTCCAGGCCCCCTCAGGTGGTTCCTTTCAGGGACAGCAAACTGACCCGCGTCCTGCAGGGCTTCTTCTGCGGCAGAGGAACCTCCTGCATGGTGGTCAACATCAATCCATGCGCCTCCATCTATGACGAGACCCTTCAGGCACTCAAGTTCTCTGCTATAGCTACACAGGTGATTAAAAAAAAAAATCTCTTACTATATAATTTCTGAGACACATGTTTGGCTCTACTTTCAAGAAGAATGTGAAAGGAAGATGAGTAGATTTTTGGCTTCATTGGCACTTTCTGGTGATGCAAGCTGGAAACTACCAAATTGGATCTTTTTCTGATCAGTGAATGCTCCACGCTAAACTCTACCTGATCTCACTGATAACACTTTGTTGTGGAAGCTACCGAGTGAAGACTCAAAGTTGCGTTGCTTTGCAGTTTGTGAGTTTGAAAATGAACTCGGAGGGAAGGCAGAGATTCAAGAAGCTCTTTAAAAGCTACATTTCTATAAAGTGTTGATCTCTCTGCGCTTTATTCAAGCTGCACCAGGCTGGAAAAAAAATATATATTTTTTTTCAAAGATGTTCTGTTTATCTGAAATGAATTGGCTAAAATCTGTGTAATTCCAGCTTGTCCACGGCCCGTCCACTAAGACCAGAGTGGCCTACATCCTCTCTCTGCTCCGAGACCCTGCAGCACATGGCAGTGAAAGCACTGTGATAGAGGAGGAAGAGGATGAAAGTGATGTAGAGGATGGAGATATCACCTTGTTGAATACGGAGGTACTGTTTTTTATCGCGTTTATTCTTTTGGATGGGATAACGATTCCATGTTTAGCAAAGCTAACCCATCTGCAAGTGAATTAGGGTTAATATATTGCCAAAAAAGCTTTAAATAGAGAACTGGTTGCTCTATTCATTAACAGCTAAAGAATAGAGCACAATGTAATAAACTTCATTAAATGATTATTCATTATCCTGATTATTAATTGATTGTGTGGAGACTGGTAAATGAATAACTGGTTAAGCTGCTCAGGAACCCCCACTTCAAGGAAAGTCTATAAAACATCTATAGATCTTTTAAAGATCTATAGATGTTTATAGAATTTCAGATTTTAATTTTCATTTTGTCACAATTGTTTTCCAAATGGTGACAAGTACTTTTAAGCTTGGCGATGAGAAGTTTTTTTTTTTAATGATTAATTGTATTTTTAATAAATTTTTATTATTATTTTAATTACCTGCTTTGTTTTTAAGTTGGTGATAGATTTAAGAGTGTGTGATTGCAGCAGCTTTGGAAATCCATAAACCAGTTGTTCTAATTTTAGTGCAATTTGAAAGTAAAATCTCTAAAATATCTACACACATTTAAAATCTGGACCATTTTCACTAATCTACCATCCAACTGTGTGTGTTTTACAGTCACTGCTGCAGGCCATCGACGTCCTGAAGAGAGAAGTGCGGCGCCAGCGCGAAGAGAAAGACGTCCTGGAGGCTAATGTGAGAGAGCAGGTCGTCTCTGAAATGATGGAAGTCATCACAGGAATGCAAGAGGGATTCACGTATGTAGGCTTCATCTGCTACACAGTTTAGTTTGAGTTGTGATACTTTACAGCAGGAGTGTCAGTCTACACCGTGGACTAAAATTAAAGATTTGGTCAAACTTCCACGGCAAACTGATTTTAAAAAACATTTTTTTAATGTTGTATTGTTTGTTTTATACCTGTGTTGGTTGAAATGAAATGAAATGAAATGAAATTTTATTCGAACATGATACAAATATAAAAATAAAACGGTGCACAGTAACAAGAAGTGCATAAAAAAGAAGAGAAAATACAGATTTTTTGTTTCAGTTAACATATCATGCTCAAAATGGGGTAGGTTCTGCACACAAGTCCGACAGAACTCCCCTTTATAACATTATGAACAGGCTTCCTGTTTTTCACCTTTTTGTTTGGCTAGATGTGACTGGTAGCATGAGGTCGCTAATGAATGTCAACAGGAGAGGGGGATGGTGGGTTCTGACTGACATGACGATGCAACAGCAGATTATCATGGAATTTATTATATTGTGCAGTGTGTGTGTGTGTGTGTGTGTGTGTGTGTGTGTGCTTTGTCTGTCAGTAGGCCAGCTCTAATAGGCATTGATCTTTTGGGCCAAATATAATTACACTGTTGGCCAAATTTGGCCACTAGGCCTGAGTTTGACACATGTGCGCTACAGACCCTTGAAAAATAAGCAATTATATTCAAGTACCAACACAGTCTTGTAATGTTGGATTTTTACAATAATTTTTACTACATGGAATATAAAAGACTCCTCTGTCTTTTAGTATACAGATGAAAATTATGAAAACAGGCTTTTTCCAGCAGTTTTTTGTGCAAGTGACATGCTTTATTTTCAATTTTCCGTATCTGAACTTACATTTTTTGTTTGAATCATTGATGGGTTTTGGGTTTTTGAGTTATCGATAGAACCCAAGTAAAATTTGAATATTCAAAATAATCTACACAACTTTTGGGCCTCTAGATCCTCTTAGATTAGGGTTTTAAACTGGCCATTGGCTCTCAGGCTTGGGTATGACTTTTTTTTGTTGTTAAAATTGTAAAAATGTAACAAAATGAAGGCACCTGACAACTATTTAATGTAGGATAAATGACTCCAGATCTCACAAGTTAAATGTGGAATGTTGTAGCTAAACTTACTAGTTTGTCAGATGCAGTGAGCTGAGGTTTGCTGATTGTTACTTTTAGCCGTTAAGTGTTTTGTCACAAGAATCGACTTGGCTTACATGACACAGTAACATTAAGATAAAGAGAGAAATGCTGAACTGGAGTGTGATGGGCGTGGACGATGAGTTGTTGCGTCTTCCTGTCAAACAGTGAGACGCTGGAGGCTGAGAGGGCTCTGATCGAAGAGAGGTACGAGGACAAAATATGTAACCTGCAGAAACATCTGAAGAAATTCTACAGCCAGGAGCTGAAGGTAAGATTTGTCTTGCTGTGCGTTCAGAGACTGTAAAATGTTGTCCTTGAGCATTTTCACATCGTTTCACCAAAAACAAACAAGCCTTTTTGGAACACGTATTCTAATTTATTGAATATGATTGGATCTTTTTTACTTTCCTAAATATTAAAGCTCACAGTGCAGGGTGTTGGGGTAAAAATGTAGGTCTCAGGAAAACATCATTGCTATTACCAACAATGTTGTAACCAGGTAACTTCTGAAGGTTAAGCGTGTATGCTTGCTTTGTTTCACAGGAGCGTGATCAGGAGATTGAAGCTTTGGCTGCTGCCCTTGACAAAAAGCAGAAGGAAGACGGCGTCTCCATGACAGCACCACCCGTAGAGCCAGAGGGGCCTCGGCGCTCTCACCGCCTCTCGTCTCAGACCGAGCTGAACCAGCTGCGTGCCGAACTGGATCAGTGTCGCGCCGAGCTTCTCACCAAGACCCAGGGTACAGACCGACTGCAGCAACACTTCAGTCAGGTGTTCACGGGAGGTTGTCATTAGCAGCCATTGAGTGCGTTGCTCTGTTTGCCTGTGCAGACTTGGTGAAGCTGAGGATGAAGCTGGATGTGCCGGGTTCGGCCGGCGCCCTCACCACCGCAGCGGATCGCAAGCTGCAGGAGGGTCAGCGGGTCAGTTCCAGCTCCATCACCTCAAAGCTGCTAGTAAAACTCTTCCCTCTAGCAAAGACTAAAAATATTCTTTTTCTTCTTCCTCAACAGAACCTGCGCCAGCTCCGATTGGACCTGCAGAAGCTGGGAGTGGATCTGCAGTCTGGTGAAAGAGCTTGTTGCCGCAACACAGGAGGGGAGAGGCTGCGGCACACACTCGCAGCTGCAGACGATACTGTAGCCAAACAGGTAAAACAAGTCGATCCTGCTAAGTTTTTAAAGGTATAACTAAATAATTAAGAGTGTTAATTAAAGATAGCATTTATTTCTATAATTCCATTCAAAAAGTGAAATTTGTACATTATTTACTATTTACATGTATTGCACACAAAGTTATTCATTTTAAGAATTTATTTCTGTCTTCGTGAATTATGGCTTGCAGCTAATGAAAAGACAAAAATAGTTTCCTGAAAGTAGAATCTTAAACACATTTTTATCACAGATGTGTCGGCCTATTAAAGTATTACCATGTGCAGTATGTTGATCAAAGCTCCATTTGCATGAACTACTCCAGTAAGGAGACATGGGAAAGAAGTGATCAGGTGTCAACAATGCCCAGATTGCGTTAAAAGAAACCTTCAGCTCATCTGCGTGATGCGACCTGATGTTTTCTCTTCTTTTCCTCTTAGTTATACTCCATAGATCCTCTATGGTTCAGTTTCCTGGCCAGTCAACTGCACCATAGCAATGCCGTGATAAAAAGGGTATTGGTACTTTTTGGCAGTACCAATATCCGTATTGGTACTTTTTTTCTCTCCATTTTATACCAAAAGCTTAAATCCACTCAACTTTCCATTAAATGCTGACTTGCAGCAATTCCTAGATATTTTGGTTTGTAGCATTTACAGTTTTTCCCTCCTTGTGAAGGCTGAGGACTGTCAACTGTAAGTCTAGTTGTATTTCCCATAATCTGAGTCCTTAACAAGCGGCATACGTTTGAAAAAATATTTTTTCAATGGCCAGATGTAGTACTCAAAGGGAAGCCAGAATTATCCAATCACTTTAAATGTGAATAGTTTAATCTTCAAATTTAATTTCTAAAATGAATTTTTGATGTTGTGATTTATTGATGTCCACCTGTAGAATAAGTAATAAATGCTGAGTTTTGTTTTTTTCCATTTCTCATTTTGAAATGCTTTTCTTCTCTCCCTTTGCTTCCTAACATTCCTGTTGCACAGCCAGCTTTAAAACTGAATTTGGGTTTCTAACACCTTCACCAGGTGATAACTGGGCTGGAGCACGTTGCATTTTAGCTCTTCCCACCTCTCCCTTCTCCCTCTGTGTTCCTGTCTAACCCTCTCCACTGACTTCTTCTCAGAACCAGATCCTGATGGAGCTTCAGAATGACCTCACTCTGGTCAAAGCGGACTTGCGGCGGAAGGCGGAGACCCTGGCGGGCCGCGCAAACCCGCCCACTACAACTTTCGCCGCGCCCACTACTCCAGGCTCCTGCAAAAAGAGGGGCTGCATGGCGACCACGCCGAGCGAATGCGAAAACCGGCCGCCCCAGAAACGGTCCTTTTTCCAGTCTGTGTTTCCAACTCGCACACCTTCGCGTAAATACAACGCCCACGCGGCCGCAGAATCCAGCTTGACTCCATCTTCGCGAATCTTGCGCTCCCGTCAGCCGTCTCCACCCCCAAACCCCCTCCTCACCCCACGAAGCCTCAGAGGAAAATACTGAGCTATTTTTTTTTTTTAAAAGGTTCGATTAAGCTTTCTGATTCAATGCTAAATGCATCAGCTGGTTACCTTTATATTTTTATACTTTTTTTAATATATATTTACTTTTTTGCAGTCATCCAAAATATGATCATCAGTTAATGCCAGTAAAATGATCAGTGCTTTAAGATTTTTCTCTGGGGTTGACGGACTATAAGGTCAGAGTTGTGCATGTCTGCAAATTGGCTTCATGTGCCTTGGCGACAAATATTTCCCTAACACCACAATAAATGTCTAAACTGTGTGTGATTATAATGGACAAAGCTCATGCACAGCAAACTAAACTAAATGTTCACCTGCTGCTTCTATGTTTTCCAGTTTCTGTTCTAAAATAATTGTAAGTTTTCTTGTCTTGTCTGGGCTGCATGTCAAATGTTCTGTTTTACTTTTTATGTTCGGTTTCAGGTCGTGACTTTAGCTTTTAGGGATTCTTGTTTTAAAAATAAAACGGTATATTCTGTAACATTTGAAATATGCTGGGGTTTTTTTTTTTTTTCAAATCTAAGGTTTTGAATGGAAATATTGCCTTTTAAAAGGCACAAGAATCAAGCTGATCTTGTTTAAAGCGGCTTGAAGTTTTCACTGTATGTAAATGCAAAAGACAAAAAGGGAGAATGCTCATTTCTCTATTTTTAAATATGCATTACTAAAGTTATGTGTAAATAAAATGTTTTTGTGCTCAACATATTTTGCTACATAATCATTGTCAGTCTTATGCATATGACAATGTACTTTATTAGAAATTAACTGGAAGGTTTTTTAAAAAAAAAAAATTCCAATTCCAACTTTAGAAAAACAAAGTAACATTTCTATAAGTACATAGACAAATATTTACAATTAAAACTTTATTTTGAGCAAATTTCATACTGAGTTGAAGGAGTATCATGGTGTGAAGGAGATGAGGTTCAGAGGAGACACCCTCCTGACCGGTGTGTTGTTGTTTGAGAGCGGAGTGAACAGATCAGCTGACGGCGTTTCCACCTGATCTCTGACCTGCGAGATCTGCCTCAGCAGAGCCTTCCCCTCTTCTCGTGCCTACACAGCGATCAGTCAATGTAACCAACTGCTGACTTTGACAGAATAATCATGGACTCCATGTTTAAGACTTACATCGTTGTAGTCACAGCAGCGCTGCGCACAGAGCGAAGCCTCGTCGTAGTGTTTGTTCTTGAAATAGTACTGACCCAGGTAGCGCAGAGCTGTGCTCACCTCTGCATGCTCCAGTTGTTCCTGAAAGAACCATTAAAAAGACTCATTCAGTTCATCTCACCTACTTTAGAAATACTATTCCACCTGTTGTCAAATTCAAAACATACAAATTAACCTGCTGCTACAGCTAAGTGAAATCCTTTTGAGAGCAAAGAAGTTTCCTATTCAAAGTTACAACACACGTTCCACCAAATGCTTACCCCGCAAGAGAAAATGTCTTGAATGTAAAGCATGTAACACTGAGCAGCATCGTCGGACTCATTCAGCTGTTCGTGGAGCCTGTGGCGGGACGAGATTACACTTTAGTGGAGAAAGAAGCTGAAAAATTAGCTACAAATGATCTAAAGCTGAGGTTATTGCACCATTTTCTACCCAACATAAATAAAAAAGGAATTTATTTAAGGGGAGATATCAATGGAGGCACCAATATGAAAACTATTTAAATTTCCAAACTAGGCAGGAACTACTACTACTACACTAAATTGCTAAATACCACTTTTTAACAATCAAATTGAGATCAGCTTACTTTGCCAGTTTAAGAAGAGCCATTTTTTCTACATCGCCAACAGAATAAGCCCTCCAGTAGCACTGCAAAAGAAGAATATATATCTCAAACAAAAATCTTTTTTAAAAACAGTTGAATATTTACAAAATAAACCCAAGGTGCCGATAGCTGCAAGATGTTTACCTTCTTGGCTTCAACTTGCTGTGAGAGTTTTTCATAGCTTTCCCCCAATGCAACCAACATTCGAGAGTCATTGGGTCTGGAGGCAAAAATGATCAAATCAGCGATGCACAGTTCAAAGTGTTTAGACTGAATATAAACATTAAAAACATAAAATGAATCCAAACCTGAGCTGGTGAGCCTTTCGGTAGTAATACAAACAGTAAAAAGGCATCTTAAGGATTTCATATGTCTGACCTAATCCATACCAGGCACGATAATCCCGCTTGTTCACTTCAATTGCATGCCTGGGGGGGGAAAAAAACAAGCAAGGGTAACATTTCTTTAAAACATGAGATCTTCAGGTTTTAAAGTGAATCAACCGGTTCAACACTGAGCTAATCAGTGAAACATGTTATCCTACCTGTAGGCCTGGATGGCGGCTGAGGTGTTCTTCATTTCCATGTATTCATGGCCCATGAGAGTCCAGGCTCCAAGGCAACGAGGGTTCAGTTTCAGGGCGCGCTGGAAGTACAGAGCTGCTTTCTCATGCTGAGAGCGTAAACTGTAGTAGTTCCCTTTAAATGAAACAAAGTTCTCATCAGAAACAAAAGCATGCTACATTTTTTCAATTTTATCAGAAACAAAAAAAAAATTATACTTCATTCCGCTTTACAATTGCATAACTCCATGTTGGATTGGGGCAAATGTGAAGATATATTGACTTGTAGTTGCAAGGAGACAAAATGGGGAAATGATGTTTTGCAGGGCTCCTCTTTTCCTCGAGGAACAAACTCAGGACTGTAAATAAGTCTAAAGATTATCCTGAAAGTTTAATAATGCCTTGACGTTCCTTCGTGATTTTTCTATTCTCACTGGGATTAACTTATTGCTTACCAATAACGCAGCATGTCTCCACTCGGTATTTATCAATCTCCACCAGGTTGTGTGCTAGATAACTTAATTCAGGCTTCATACTCTGTAAAGACACAAAGCACTGACTCAATAAAGAAATAAAGGGACCTCTGGATTTTCATGAAATCCACTTCATCCCTATTGATCGTGTGCTTACATCTCAAATCTGAGACGACACATTTACAAGCTGTAAACTTACTTTGACATATAGCAAATTAGAGAAGGTGTCCATGTTGTCGATACGATACGGATCGTGCTCCCTCAGTTCATTAAACAGCGCCAAAGCTTGGTCGATATCTTTAATAAACAGAGACACATTGCCGTTAGATTCCTCCTGCTCACGCAGCATTTTCCTGACATTTAAAACTGGCCTTGAAAGACGTTTGAGAACCTCTGATGTTGTGGTAGGCAACAGCAATCTGCGAGATGATGTAGGTGCTCTTGGAGAAGCCGGCCTCAATGAGGTTTTGGTACTTCTGCAAAGCCTCTTTGATCATCTGCAGCTCAGTATACATGTGGGCCATGAAGAAGTCCTTAATCCAGCAGTCAGGCAGAGACAGGGACTTTAGCTGTACAAAGAGAGCAGAGAATATAAAATCGATATAAAAAAAAACTTCCAAGGATTCCAGCTGTAACATGACAAAACACGAGAAACTTCAAAGGGATGGTTACCATTTCGATGTTTGTGATGAGGTTACTAAGCTCCAGCCAGGCACCCCAGTGAAGAGGAAGAGCTTGAATTGCCTCCACAAACACTTCCACTGCCTCCTTTAACAGATCCAGCTTTCGTAAAACTACCCCATACCTGTTTTCACACACACACACACACACACACACACACACACACACACACACACACACACACACACACACACACACACACACATGACATCATGTTTATTTGTAGCCCACTCTTTCCTTAATCAAATATCCCATTAATGAGCATATTTACGGAGAAGAAGAACTTACAAATACAGCGTGAAGCCATCCAGCTCTCTTGCAGTGTGCTTCTTACTGAGCTCAACTCTCAGTTCTCGCAAAGCTTCGTTACGCACCTGACCCTTCTCCAAAGGACCTAAAACCACACAGAATCAGACAAAACCCTTTCCGGAAACAAGGGAAGGAAATCCTCTGTTCTCTAATTGGTGGAAATCAAAAGGATCTTACCCAAACTGTCCACAGTCTCATCATCCTTCTTTTTCTCGCCCGACTAAAAATAAACAAGCATCTATTCATAAAAATGTCTCCAAAACAGAGCGATCAAATCATCACATGAATCAGAGACAGATAAGTATTTATTGACTCTTACCAGATAGCGGGAATACATGTAGAGGAAATAAGCCTTCTGGCTGCAGCAGCCCTTTAGAAAGTAAGCAGCACGGTCATACTCTTTCAGGTCAAAGTAGGATTTGGCCAAAGTGAGGGCATCCAGGTCTTGAGCGTCTTCCTGTATGGGAGGTAGACAATGGCAAGAAAACAACATTCACTCCTCATGATTACATGACTTAATAAAAATGTATAACCCTTAAGGTGTTTTAAGTAATAAATGTGATCTGAAAAATTGGTCAGCAGGGGGCAGTATGCTTTTAAAAAGAATCATGCACACTGCCTTATTAAAGGACATTGAATCAGTAACTATTATACAAAAAAATATCACCCTGTTTAATTACTTTTTTGGTACAAACAAATCCCAGAAAGTCTAAATTAAAAATTTGATAATCTTGAATTTAAAAAATGCTTTTAAATTAAAAATATGATCAAAATTGCCTCCAGAGAATCTAAATATCTAAAAAAATAAATAAAAGAAAATTCACTTCTGCCAAAGACTGCCTGGATCAAGTATTTAGTAGACTACAATATTTCTGGTTCCATGCATTAAAATTCAGCTTCATTAGTCAGTTGGATGCATATTCACTTCCACTTTAATACCCACACTTTATATAAATCTTAGCAGGGAACTTCAGAGAAAACGAGTAAAGCTGAAACAATGGAATCATCAATAAATGATGATTATGCGTAGAGATAGGAAATGGTTTGCATACATGTACAAAATAGAAGCACATAGCCCCAAAGCTAGACAAATTTATTAATAAAATGTACCTTCATTGTAATTTTAAATACTGAACAATAAAAATTATAAAACGACTGAATAATGAACATAAGTGAGCCAATAATGACATTTCTGATAAACTGCATCATTACTGATTTTGGTTTTTCTTTGTTATTCGTGCATAAAACCCCCACTGAATCTCAGACTTTCAGAAAAGTGAACTAACCTCAGTGAATGCTGGTTCTGGGGGTAAATTATCCTTGGGAAGAGGATCCAAAGCAAACGCCAACTCAGAAGCCCTGAAATGCAAACATCGCCGGTGTTAACATTTACCCGGCTTGTTTACTTATCAACAGTAATAACGAAGCGAAACGAAAATTCAATACCGTCACTGACTGACAAACATCAAACATATTTAGTCAAATAGTGTCATTAAACCTGCTATGTTTTAGCTTAAAACATGTTCATCAACAGCGCTAATTTAGCTAACACCAGAGACATGACGTTTATTTAGGTTATTTTTCTGTGTCAAATTGCAAAAAGATACACATTAAACAGCGCATTTTTTTATCTCGCAAGTCTTACCACTTCGCGCTATGCAAAAGTCCTCTTTCTTTACACAATGATATGACAGATATTAGCTGTTTCTTAATTTGTGCCAGATCTCCGAACTCACTGCACAGAGCCGCCATTTTCATATTTCACCAAGCGAACAGGTGATTGGTTGAAGAAAGAAGCTACGAGACGCAACTTCCTCTTCCCATTCCCTTTCAGAATAAAAGTCGTGGACATTTTATATGACGTAAAATAAACTCCCTCCCTCAAAAGAATACGTATTTTTCAAAACTCTTACAAATATGGCATATTATTTCCAACCTTAAGTCATCTCTGACCAGCTTCTCTACAGCATTATCCCAGCACCACCATCTTTACTGTAAGTATATTCTAGTCACGGGCAGTACGCCATTATGGCTTTCTTCTGATTGAGCGTATTCTCTGGATTTATTTGGGGTTGAATACAAAAGCACATCACTATCTAGATTTTTATTTGAAGGCAATGACTGAAAACCATGTTCCATTCATAAATGCACACTATTTTGTCTTGGTCTATCATATAAAATCCTCAAAATACACCAAAGTTTGTAGTTGTAATGTGACAAATTGTGAAACTGGTATAAATATTAAAATGGATACTTCTGAATGGCACTGCGTATAAATATATAATATGAGAAGAAAACAATTGTGTTTATTTTTTTAAATGTATTAATGTCAGGATGAAGCTATAAAATTAAAACAAACTTCTATGAAAAAGTGAGTACCCACTTCTGCCAAGAGATGGCACTATATAGCTTGGTCAATAAATCCACTTTTTTACACTTTAAAAACATGTTTTCGTTTAATCTAATGTCATGATCCAACTCTCTATATGAGGTGAATAATGTTAGACTTTGTGCTATGTTCCAGAAATATTGGCACTCTATGATGTCTGATCATCAAGTTCATGCTGACTATCCGCTTCACTCCGTTGGCTACTTTTCCTGACAAAAAAACGATTTGTAGCTCGTTTGAAATGAATTGAATATCAGTGCTGGGTTTCATAATAAGAGCTAAATTGCCTTTAGTCCCGGAGGACTCCTTAAGAGGATGAGCGGATGACACAGTTTGAAATATGAAAACAGTAAAGGGAGAGAGAATATGCCTGTAACAAGAAATTCTGCATGACACTGGAGCTCTGTTTGGGAGGTCTGATACATGTCCTGTAGATGAAAAAGAAACTTGACATGTTTGATGATACTGTAATTGAATATTCACTCAGAAGAGAGCAAAATATAATTTCCTTTAATTTTGATGCGATGCAGTGTCATTGTCTACCATTACTCCCAACCCCCTGCAAGCGTTTCCGACACACTGGTGGACATCATCTGTCAGAGGTGCTGCTTATTTTCTTCAAAGAGCAGTAATTAGGTACTGCTGTGTGTTACAATACCAAGCATACGACCCACTGAGCAAGTTGCAAAAGGTGAATAAAGGAACATGTAGTCTAGGGCTGAAACGATTCCTCGAGTGATTCGAGTACCTCGATTATTAAAATTCCTCGAGGAAAATTTACCTGCCTCGAAGCTTCATTAATTTATACTTTATTATTTAGCGGTGCGCGGAGCTCTCACTTCCGCTTCTGAATTGTTGATGAAGAAATATTGAACAGTAAAAATTATAAAACCACTGAATCTTCAAGTTAGGCCCATGGGGACATAGTGCATGTACTAGCCAAAATAATAAGATGTTGTCTTGAAGATTTTGTCAATAATATAATGTGTTAAATGTCCTTTATTAAAAAGGAACAATCTGGCTTTTCAATTGTCTTATGACTACAACTACATAAAGGCCCCCTGAATGTATTATAATTTAATCCTATAGAATTAATACACAAATGTTGATGTCTCGGTCTGTATATTTTTAAACTTTACTGTATTTCAGAAAAAATATGAGAAATGAAAGAGAATTAGTTTATGTTGTATCTGTGAACTTAGTTCAGCACGTGTTGAACGATGAACATAAAAATATTCATTTTAATCTAACTCAATTGAACTAGTTGTTGTTAAGGATGAACTGGTGACACACCTGTTAAAGATGTGTAAAAAGCTAATAATCAAATTGTCTTTTTTTCAATAGTGTAATTTTACAGAAAAACTGGAAAAATCTGATTTTTAATTTCAGTTCATTTCTCGTTTTGTCCCCTGAACAGTCTCTTTAATCTAAAATAAATGTTCCCAGTCTTTTTTTCATCATTATTTATTCATGCTTTATACACTACTTTTATCCACTACTTCTTTTACACAAATGATGTGCTGATTTTGTCTTTCCATAGTCGGCAGTGTCTGCCATGAGAGGAGCCATACGTTAATTCTCCATCTGTATAAAGATAAAAGACAAAGAAGGCCATTTCTTTTCAAAGAGTGAGATCAAAGCTTCAAAGCTGGATGTGAGAGGATCTTTATGTGTTCACATTCATAATATACACTCTTACCTTTAGCAAAAAAAAATAAATAAAAAAAAATCCTTTTCTTTCTAGTCTCTCCTTGATGTTTTCCACTGCAGTTGTACATTAAACGTTAGATGGTGGAAAAATATTATCAGAGTAAATGTCTGTGTCAACCTGAGAAATATATCCAAAAAAACAAACAATATTTTTTGCAGTACATCTGTTCTGTTTGTGTAAATAAGCATGAAAAGAGCCTTTACAGGCATGTCTTGTCCCTGTGGTTTTGATCTTTAGGGCCTTGTGCAGGAGCCTGTGATTGGCCACTGATGATGTTGTTTATTCGGCTTGAGAACAGCCGAAAGCCATGTGCCATTAGGGCAGCCACCACCTGAGCACTGGGCAACGCATCACATTGCCTGCAAGGGGACTCAGCGTCGCATTGCTCTTCAATGGGCTTCTGTGCAATCACGCAACAGAGAAGTATACATCTCAGAGATAGAAAAACATGCTATTCAGGTAATGACACCGAGGCAATTTCAAGGTTTTAAGTCCTCTTTCCACCTCAGAGTGCACAGATAGGTTGTCAACTGCAGAGTAATCTGACATTTGTTCTCCTTTTTTTCCTGTTCCCGGCCGTGACGAAAGTGTTTTGATTGAGGTTGTAAGAGGCGATAGGGAAGGAAGCGCGGGTGAGAGGAAAAGGAGAAGCATCATAAACTCTATACTGTCCATCACTAAATGCTACAAAAACCACAGCCTCCAAGTCAAAGGACTGTGTGATTTGCTCCAGAAGCATGTCAGGCCATGGATAATTGTTGAGACAGATGTGTCATGTCTGAGCACAGAAGTGGAGAGGGGGGGATATGTGTTGCTTGTGGGATTAATTTGCCTTTTGGGACAGGTGCTGTGGGGAGCGGGAAACGACACAATAAGTCTAAGGTTACATGGAGCCTGCTATCAACTTCTATCCCCAACCATAGCGCTCCACGGGACATTGGGGACAAGCACAGTCCTGAGAAAAAGTATTTGCAGTCTTCTGGATTTCTTCTGTTTATGCTTTTTCTGTAAAATTTAATTGATTTATATTATTAAATGAAGGTTATCATGAGCCAAACATGAAATGAGTGAATTCAAAAGAAGATTTCAAACGATGATTTAATTTATTAAGGGAAATAAATGATCTAACTAACATGACTCTATGTGAAAAAGTAAAACCGATCAACCGTATTTTTAGGAAAGCTGGGTTTACCTTTACCTGCCACACCAAACAATGATTATTGGCAGCCTGTAGAATAAAAAAAAACCTTAACCAGAACCTGTCTAAGAACAGGAAGTAGCATAAAATATCTCAGGGAGTAACAGATTATTCCCTGACCTAAAGAAATTCAAGAACAAGATGGATATTAATGGTATCTTTCACACAAGAAAAGGTTGCACATCTATGTCTGAGTCAAAAGCTGTGACTCAGAAATAGCTGTTTTCCACAAATGAAAGAAACAGAAGAGTACGGAAGAGAAGCCAGTCTATGGAAAATACAAGAGTGTGCCAACAAGTTGTCCAGGAATCCACAAATGAGCCCAAAAACTCCTAACACAGTTCAGACCTTGTTTACTAAAGGTCAGCGTTTGTGAGCCAACAATAAGAAAAAGACAGGACAAAGATGGTCTGGTCAGGCATCGTTCCAGAGTGAAAATCTGCTTCAGTCTTTTAGGATCTGGTTGAGTTGCTGTATTTGATGGAAATCTGCCCCCTATGAGAAAATGCTGGATTACATTTCAACTCACAGTGATGCAAAAGACACATAGAGAGTTACAACAAATTCTTGCTGGCAGCTGTTGGTGCTACAAACTGTTAGATTTAGGGGGAAATTCTTTTTTTCATATTGGACCAGGTTGGTTAGGATAGTACAGTATTTTTCTTAATGTATGAAATTATCATTTGTAAACTGTGGTTTGTATTTACTCATCTTGCCCTTGCCCAATATAGAAATGTGCTTTATTTGAAACTTTTAGGTGTCACAAAAAATAGATAAAATAAAACCCCAGCAAAAAAAAAGTCTGCAAGCTGGCCAAATACTTTTTTCACCACTCTGTGGCATCTTAATTCATTTGGAAAATCTCTGTCAGCAGTATGCTTTTACACCACTCTTTTTACATCCTGTAATGCAACACCGTTCTAGCTCTTGGTCTTTGCAGATTTTGGCTGGCTCGACTGATGCAGCCAGCTGGTCAAAGCAAATTATACAGAGTCACTCTGAATCACCCCTGATCAAAACCAGACGCTCCGTCATAATTTAACTGACACACAAAAAGGAACCACCTGTCAGATTTCACTGAGCACAGGTCTTATAAATTCAAGTTGTAATGATTTCACATCAAAGTGCCGGTAGTCTGCTGGAGGAGTTATGTTGCACAGAATAATATGGACAAGGAAAAAAATACAGTCGTATGTAATTATCAGCAGATGTAACTCAGGTCAGAAATGTCAGCAAAGAGTATGGAAGAGGATGATGGGTTGCTGCATCCAGGGCTACATAAATACATTATTTAATATTGAATGATTCATGGTTTTACCCATGAATTCTGATATAAATTCTGCTTCCTTCACAAAACCTTGAAGAAATAATTCATAACAGAACGACGTGTTCTCTGTTCCCTCCAACTATAGTGTACTGCTTGCTTATAATTAGCAGAAAAGATATATATATATATAAAATATGTGACGTTGCCTAGAGGGCATAAAATTGGAAGTGTACTTTATACCAGTGACTGTATTGTAGTTTTTTACGTTTTGTTCTGTTATGCAGGAAGTTTTTCCTGATGAAAAAAAGTGCGAAGTATTTTCAGTTTTTTCAAGAAATATTTCACATCCTGTGTTTTCAGCCCTCTGACAGCAGTCCTAGCTGTAATTACGGCTGAAAGACTATTGGGGTGTATCTCTACCAGCTTTACCAATCTAGAGAATTAATTTGTATCCAATTTCTTCAACTGCTTCAACTTTGTAAGTCTGGATTGAGAGTGTGTGTGGAAATCAATTTTTTACACAAAGTCTAACTAGAACATTCTGTCCACCTATTTGCAGTTGTCTTACTGAAAGGTAAACCTCTGTCCCCGCCTAAAACAGGTTTTCCTTCAGGACCAACATATATGTAGCTCCAAGGATCTTTCTAACAGTTCTAACCAGTTTTCCTGTTCCATTCCTAAAAAAAAGGTTTGTGTCACTATTGAGATTTAGGGTGACGGTTTCATTGGGGTTTGGTTATGTGACCATATTGAAACTTTTCAGACTTTTGTGGCATCACTTACATCTCTTATGGCAAACTGCAAACAAGATATTTGGACTTCCTTCTGCAGGTAATCTGTTTCAAAGGATTCTAACTGCCATCTGTCAGTGTAATAAAACAAACTGTGTTATTTTATTTATTTATTATATCTTTTGGCATGGTGGTGTACTGTTTGTAAAAACATTGTAAAGTGTTACCTAATCTGTAACTCTAAATGTAGCAGCATGAATGTGAAATCAGTTAACAACTCTTACCGCTTCTCTTAGAAGAGATTTTTTTTTTTTTTTTATCTAGCCCCTGCAGCAAGGATTGCTTCTTTTCCTCTTTATTATTCACTAACATGCTGGTGTCCAACTCTTGGGATCTGCAGCCAAACATTATTCATCTTCCATTCACTGTTTGCATTTGCTCAGATAACCAACATTCAGTTTAAAGTTTATGATTCTAGTTGTGTAAGTTCAGAGATGATTTTGGCTCTCTTTTCCTCATGCAATGAAACTCAGACAGAAATTCTTGTTGTTTTTTTTAGCTTTCAAAGAACAAAAGCTGACAAACTACACATTGGGTACATTTGAATAAGCAGCTTCTCAGCTTTTAAGAATGAGCTGAAGTTATTCAAACTGGAAACACCTGTGTCACCCCTACACTCCACTCTATTTCTCATGTTGACAGATGAACTACAACACCCATTCATTCTAAAGGTGAGGTCATTTGCTCTTGTTGTTATGCACTGCTGCTTCCATACCTCCACGCTGCATTTTTACAGTTTGTTTGTTTCCCTCACTGGAAGCTCAAACTGAGCCGTATTGTTCCATTGTGAGGAGTTTACATCCATTGTTTGCCACCATGTTTACTCGGACCTGATGGTCCAGCCTTCTCCTATGAAGTGGCTCACCTCATGTCTGTTCCCACGCCTAGCAGTGCTGCCATGTTTGGAAACATTAACCCACACCAATCTGCCTCATGAGCTCCCTACTGACAAGCAGCAGGTGACGAGTCTCAGCGGACTAAACACTCGAGCAGTGTCTCATGTCGAACAGCGATGCCGACTCTGCTGGGACCAGCTGATGCTCCCAGTAGAATCATGCAGCTCCCGCTCTGGGAGTGTTTCTCTCGTCCACATTGGCTTGCTTTCACTGCCCCGTGCTTCGGAGGCTTGAATTCTCCAGTAGGCGCTGAACAGAAAAGAATCTCCACATATTATCCATCCTTCTCAGACAAGCCTTGGGATTTGTAAATACAGATTCATAGTTTGATCCCTTGAAAGTAAAAAAAAAAGAAAAAAAAAGTATGATACATTCACTAAGAAACTAAAAAGAACTTCCATCTTTTTTTTGCCTCCCTGTGGCTCAGCCGAACACTTTGTTTCATGCTTCTGCCGAAACAAAGTGGCTTGAAACAAATTAATTAAAAAACTTGGAGGAATAATTAAAAACTGATGAGGAAGAGGACAAAGGAATAATTAAGATAGCTCGGCAGCTTTTGATCTGCAGCTGCACATCAAGCTACATTTTAATTTTGAGTGACATCTCTTACTTATTTAGCAGGCCTAAAGTGACTGAAGCGTTAGCTCATACGTACATATGGAGTTTTATCCACAAAGATACCAATGCATCACCATCAGAGATGGGACTATTTGTATTTTAATATTCTGTTGTCTGACACTTTCTTTACATTCAGAAGTAATTATTCAACATTTTTGACAATTGTTAAAAAGGATGTGGCAAATATAATTTAACAATGCTTCTACAGCATGCGTCACTAAATAGACTTCATGGTCTGCACTAATTTAGTTGAACAGAATTGAGCTGTTAACTGTTAGCAGCCAAGTATATAGGATTTAATTTTTCTCTCAATACAACCCACTCTTTAAACGCTGCAAAATTAAAAACTATTTGGATTATTCACAGAACCAATTCTTGGGTCAAATGTGGAATGGGTTAATTTAACAAAAAAGGGTTAAACAGAACATAAACACAACATTAAAGTGGTGCAATGCTGGAGTATATGTGCAGAAACCATCCTTTACTGAAGAACTAGTATTAAATCCACTTTTTTCCTCTTAGGGAAACATCATTTGCGGCATACCGCAATCAAGTTTAATAGCACATTTCAGCAACAAAGCAATTCAAAGTGCTTTACATCATAATGGCACAAAAAATAAAAAGTCATACAGTGGACAATTGAGAAAGCAGTGACAAGCATTGCTTTTTGACTAGTGCCATCATCAAAATCATCAGTACATGTCGAATATATTGGTCAATGTTCCATTTATTATGGCTCAAAAGCAACACATGGGGTTTTAGCCTTTATTTAAAGGAACTCAGTGTTTCAGCTGTTTTGCAGTTTTCTGGAAGTTTGTCCCAGATTTGTGATAAAGTTGTCTTTTCCAAAGTAATGTACGTCTCTCAGCAAGATACTACAAAACAACACCATGTCTCATGCCAGTCATGAGATAGGGTATCCCAAATATTTGTTATTTTACATGGCTGTAGGATGGAGACTCAGAATGTGTAAAATAATTTTACTGGCCATTTTAACTTTTATTATATAAATTTGTTCAATAGCTTGTAGAAACAAATAGGGATTCAGTTAATCGCATGGCTGCAACTCGAAGCCCTCATAATTTGCTTGGATTATTGATTTAAGAGCAGCCAACCAGAGCTGACTGATCATAATAATATTGTAATCATAGACAATCCGTAAAGTTATCTAAAAGTCAGGGAGTTAGAATATGAGATTATTATGTGGTGCATGGTATTCAGCAACATCTCTACATGCTGTTGCTGTCTGGTCTATCTTTTTCTAATTGATTTAGACATACAAAAAGAAAGAACACATTTGTTCTTAACAAAAAGATCATGTTCGCTTTTTAATTTGTCCCAAAGTCAGAGAGATTGAATAGGTTATGGCTGCGTTTTTTCAGCCTGGCCATTGCCTTCCTGTGCAATTATCCAAAATAGAAAAATTCTCGCTTCCAGCACAGTCTGAGCTTTCTCCTTTTGACTCGAATTGTCTCCGGTCATTTTTTAACCACATCAATTAGCAAACAGTAGGAAAAGTCGTGAATGATGATGTTGATTTTCTGTGGTGTTTTAGGATTATAGTCTACTTGTAGTTTCAGCAATGCTAGCAGAGGAAGTGAATGAAGCCCCTCAGTCTGTGTTAGGATTGAACACTGGGCTACACAATGTTACAAATGTTGCATTTGCAGTGATAAAAACTGTCTGTGCACATGCGTCGATATATAGTTCCCATATGACGTCACGCCTCCCACATCCGGGTGCTCTGTTGCCATCTTGACAGCACAGGAGCAGCTTTTCACTTGACTGATGGCACTTAAAAGAACTGTGATGGTTGGATGTTGCTGGATTCGAGGGTATAAAAACAAAGACAAAGAAAAGTTTTCATTATATCTCGTGATGTAATATAACATAGTAATAGCTGTAACTTCTTCTCCTTCTGTCCATCCATCATCCATCCATCCATCCGTCCATCCATCCATCCATCCATCCATCCATCGACATATCAGCACTGTGCAGGTCCGTTAGAGAACCAGCAGAGAGACACACAGCAAAAACTCCCATTATTCTAGTTCTCTCTGGCTGAAGCTCAGGCTCATCCTATTATTAATTTCCATGTAGAGGTATCTCTGTTCATTTATCCGCAGAAATCCTGTAAATAATTGGTGTTTGTGCTGGAGAGCAACAGTGTGAAAGAGTCACCGATATCCAGTCTATTAACTTGTTGACACTTTGGGGTCGGTCCGACTCCAGGCTAATGTGGAGTGTGACCGAGCAGAACCATCTTCATTATCTCGGCGTAATGTTTCATTGCTTCGGGCTTGTGCACTGATGGGGCACCCACCCACCCATTTCTATACCTCCACCCTCCTCCCTCCATCATTCCATGTTTGTATCCTAAATAAATGTGAGGTTATGAATGGCCGCTTGCCTCCACACATTTCTTAAAAGCATTTCTTTCCCACTGATTTCTTGTTTATTTCACTCTTTCTGTCTATTCGTCTTGTGTTCCTTCTTCCATCTTTCTCTGTGGAGTCAAAGCTGTATTGCATCATCTTTCTTTGGTGCACTCAGAGTCATATTTCTTCTTCTCATTTTGCTATGCCTTAGGATGCTGCCATCTGTCTGCTTGTGCTGCCCTGCTTCCTCTTGTATTATTTGTATGTTTTCTTCACAATATTTTGGGGCTATATCAAAGCTGTAATTTTCCTTCTCCTCTGACCTTTTTTCATTTTCGTTGACAGTTGATTTTTCACTTTCCCCCAGTACATTTCAAGGAGACTGAGGTCAGGCCAATGGGAGCCTCTTGATTCCCAAAAGAATTCATGACTGAGTGCAGCTTGAAAATATTAGATTTCCATTTTAAGAGGTATTTTTCTTGCAATGGTGCTGGAGAAAAAGTAGCCTTATAAAGCCGAAAACTGCATGCTACGCTTTTAGCAGTAATGATATTTCAGCGTTTGAAGCTTGTAGCTGTGACAGGGAATCAGGGGAACCGAGTGGCTTTTAAAACATGCCGGGCTTTTATTTTATTTGCATTTTTGATCCCCCTTGTAAATCATTCCACATCTACATGAGCTGTGCCAATTAAACTTTGGGGAGGTAAACAGCTCCAGATTCATTATGCATTAAAGAGAGAACATGCATTAAGAAGCTTCCCATAAACATCTCTCCCTGTTCTCTTGCTTATGACTTAGATATTCAGCTTGTTCTGCAGGCTAGTCATGTTTTAGTACCAGTTTATGTACAGGCCTGGTCAGCATTACAAGCATTCGTAATGGGAATGGATTTGAACATATCAGTCATCAAAACGATCAATAATGCACAGTAAGAACAAATGTGTTCATACACCTGGCAGATTTAGATTTCAAAATATTTTTAGTCAACCTAGCAGTTTGTTTCTGATAAGGAATCTCTCAAAAGATAGACTAAAATGCCAAAGAATGACCAGTTTTGAAAACAGTGAGCAATCCTGTTTTTATTTACCTGTAAATAACACATGGCATGTTCAGCTCCCTCCACAGATTCTCTGTTAGATTGAAGTTACTCATATATTTTGAACATGGTCAGGGCTATTTCAGAAACTTAATTTTAGCTTGGTTTATTGACTCTAAAACAAGTTTAGAGCTGTGTTTGGGGTCATTGTCCTGCTGGAACATTAAATTGTGCTATACAGCCATACAGTTACGCAGGAGCACAAATAGGACTCTGAAGGTAATCTTTTATTACTCTGCATTCTGTGGAAACTGAGAGGGATGTTTAGGATGACACTACCACCACCGTGCTTGACAAGTGGTTCATTGTTCTTGGGTTGAAAGCTTCACTCCTCCATGTCATTGTGACCAAAAGACTTATTCCTGTTCTCATTAAACGTTTCATTATTTTCCAAAAGCCATTTGGTCTGTCCATGTGGGCATACTGTCTAAGAAGACAGTATATTTCTCCAAATGGAAAAAGTCAGTTATTAATAGTTACCATCCCATAATGGTGCCATTTTCAAGCATATTTAAATGTATGGGTGAGGAAACTAATAACTTTCAATGAGTTTTATCCATCCTGCCAGGAAAAGTGATCAAATATTCAGCTAACATGATGACAGAAGCTTGTTGAAGGGTGCAAAAAGTCGTGTGGTCACTGTACATGTGTACAATGAGATTAAAGCCAGATCCAAAACAGCTTATATTGATCATTTTGAACTTCTGTGGATTAAAGAACATCTACAATAAATTAAAACTTTGCACACAATGTGTATGTCTGATATATAAACATTACCCTCCGGTTCAAATGCATCTTATATGTGACCTTCGTGACCATGATTAAAATATGTAAACTTCAGACCAGAAATGTAGATTTGGGGAGGTTCTCAATCAGGCACTGAGTATTGATTAAAATGCAAAACTTAACCTTTATTACGGCCCCTGCCCTCCGTTTTTCATGAATCTTCTGGCTGTCTTTTTCACTCATCTCATCTGAAGCATAATTCCTCCGTCCTGATTTTACTGCATTGTGTTTTCTCCTTGGTGGATTCAGTGAAGTCGGCAGAGAAAGGGAAAGATAATGGGCATGCTAACCCTGCTTGGTTTTCATATTAAAGAAATGTCGCTCCTTAATGAGAAACAAATCAGCGGCAACCTGAAGTTAGATGAATTACTAATAAGCACTCTAAGACAAATTGCTAATATTGGGTGTTTCATAGCCATTCATCAAATTCTGTTTACTGTGTCTGAAAAGTCTAATCCACTGAAACAAGATGTGAAATCTCAGCCAGGGATTTGATGCTGCTTTAGAGGCAAACATTTCACTGTTTTGTACTTCTGCTACTTTGCAGATCATAGTTAAAGTTTTATAAGAAGACATAGGCATCATAACGTTATAACTATTACTGTGTTGGTACTGCTTTATGTCCACCAAACAAACAGTAATCAATTTGTTTGCGGCTCAATCATAATTAGTCCCTGTAATGATATGACACTCTCCAATTCTTTGTGGATATGTTTTATTTACTCTGTTTACTAAGACCGATAAGGAATAATGTTTTCAAAAAGCATTTTGTTTCTTTTAGAGCAAGTATCTGATATTGATAAAACTAAAAGTGTTGAATGCACAGAGCCACTTAGTGACCCAGAGGTCTTCTAACAGCTGGACACACAACATCAACACACCCACCCTCTGGCTCTCTGCGCGCTCCCAGGGAGCGAGTGTGAGTGACACGAACCATCCTCCTGCTCTGTGCTCTGATTGGACGGGGCTGCAGCCCGCTCTCCCTCGAGATCACTTATGTTGAAGAGGCTCGGTTGGATCACAGAGAAACCATCTGATCTTAATCTACGGGTCAGTTTTTCTCACAAACACAATTGTCCACAAAAAAATATGTGTAAGTTCACAAAGATGATGATTTCTCTTATATCACCTATATGTTAAAACAAGTAACTTCACCGAAGCTCAATATTTACTCCAGTCGGTCTTGAATTCATATTAATGTACTGTTAGTTTGTGTCCATATGTTTTATAGTAAATACCCTTTATATCAATCTCATTCTAAAAAAAAAAAGATTCAATATTCTTCACTATATACGTCCGCATGATACAATAGAAATAGATGAAAGACACATGCTAGACTCCAAGGCTTATATAAATAAAATACTCAATAAAACTAAGACCAACAACGTCTCTAATAGTGATAGCAAACAGAGGTAAGTGCAAGTAAACGGCGGCTGTGGAAGACCACAAATTTAAAAAACAAGATTTAGCTGAAAGTATCTAAAAACCATTACGAAAAGAATAAAAGTTGCACTATGTGCTTCACAAACAGCCTATTTATATTTAAGTGTTCTCATAATGTTTTCTACAAGCGTGAAACAATAATTGCAGAGGGCATTGTGATGTTTCATTTATTTTCACTGGTCGATTTAACTTTTCCAGAAGTAGCACGCCTTCAGAAGGCATCATCTTGTGCCAGTGGCAACAACAACATTAAAAGTGTACCAAATACTTTAATATGTTCATTGAACAACAGGTTCAGAAAGTTTAATGAGGTAAACACCAGATATGAATTAAAAACATATCTTGTGGCACTGGGGAGGGTTTAAGCATTTTTATCATCGCTGTTTTGTATCTTAAAAGAACAGAGATGTTATGGTAAAATTTGAGAAGCAGTCAGTATTTTACTTGCAGAAAGCAATTCACTTAAAGTCATTATTTATTGTAAATCCAGATTAGTTGTTCCTGGAGGCTGAACTTAACACAAAAACACTCTCTGGAAAGAAGAACGACAAAAAGTATTGCATTCTGTATAAACATCACTGGGAAGTTACTCTAAAGTTTATGAAATTTATAGTTTTTCCCAAGTCTGTGTACAAGACAGAAATAAACTAAGCATTATAATCACAAACTTTAGCAGTAGGCTGTTGTAAGCTATTAAAACTGTGGCTATTCTGTTTTAAACAACGCAGCATTATGTTTTACATTTGGTTTAAATTTGTGTAACTACATGGAAATCATGCTTTTTTTTTACACGAAATGGTCATAGAGTGAAAATGTTATACCCTCTCACGCCTATTTCAAACAAAACAACCACTTTGTTGCCACAAAATGATTGTTTTTCGGACCTGAAAATGTTTCAAACTCTGTGTTAAACGGAGACTAAAGCTTACTTCTGTTTCCTAAAACAGTGTTAAACTTGTGTCACATTTAAATTGTTCTCCTCTTTCCGTTCTGGTGTCTGACTGGTGTCTTTGCAATCACTCCCTTTGCACCGGCCCCATGGCTAATCATCGGCGCTCCTTCTGCTTAGCTGTCATGCACGCAAATTCCCAACAGCACATCCTTATTAGCCCCAAGTTTAAAGCGCACCAAAGTCAACTGACAGCCTTTTCAGACCCTGCAGAGCTGCTCTTGCAAAGTGTTTCATTCTGACTGTCAGATGTGCGAGTACGACTTGATGAATTTGCATCTTACTTCCGAGGGTTTCTCCTCCCACAGCGTCATCTGCGCTCAGGGTGTAACGTTGTGAATGGCAGCTGGAGTCATTTCAGCTAAAGCACGGCCAAAACGTTGATTTGGTGAGAAGGTTGAGACAAATGCGAACGCTGACAAGTTTAAATTGAATGGCGAAGAATTTATGCATATGCTTTACGCATATCTTCCCGCCCCCCCTCGTTCTGTAATCAGATGTTTTTAACATCTCTACCTGTGTGGATCAGCTTACAAGACAAAATCTATATTCTGAACACTTGAAGAGTTCTCACTGTGGAATAAACTAAATAGTTCTGTTCTTCTAAATATGTTGTAATAATTTAAGCTTTTATTACAATTATTCTCTTAAAAACTAACCGTGTCACCTGAGAGGAGTAAGTTGTCATAATGACCCAATTAGCTGGACTTAATACCTAATAGTAACATATTTTAAGCCTGTTATTCTGATTGGCTCATTCAATAATTCAGAAATTATTCTGTACTTGTCATAATTGAGGGTAGACTTCTGACCCACATGCAGAATCAGACCCGGAAACAGCTGGTGAGTTACTGTTTTTATTTCTTTAAAAAAAAAAAAATAAACAATCTAAAGGTTCTGCAGAAGATCCGAGGGTATAGGTCCGAGTCACGCCTGGAAGCGGAGAGAACAGGTTAATGGTCTGGCCGGAGGAGGGCAAAGTGCGATGGGGAACCGAGTTTCAGCTTACGTCTTCTTGGGAGGCTTCCGACGGGGGAGGATGCGATCGGGCAGTGGACTGGAGCGGGCAGGCAGGTGAGGCTCTGAAAGCTGCAGGCAGGTGAGGCTCTGAAAGCTGCAGGCAGATTCACCAGTGCAAGTTGGCCAGATCCTGAAAGTGAATGAACAGAGGGCTAGTGAGGGGGGTTGACTACAGGCAGAAATCTTTGAGAGAATCACAAAAAACTAGCGTTTCAGAAGAAGGCTTTAACGAGCTAGAGACTACCATGGAGGGATAATCATCCGGCGGAGAGGAGAGGTCCGATGGCTCCTTAAATCCTCTCGACTGATGATCCAACTAGCTTCAGGCGTGCAGCTCCACTCCAGGCCACTCCCCAACTTGAAGCCGAAGGGGAGAGACCTTTCTTAAAGAAAAGCCCAGAACCTGACAGTACTTCCATGTAATACAATATGAATTGAGTTCAAAAATAATATCTGGCTGTCATATAAACAATATTTTCATCTTTCAAAATACAAAAAAAAAAAAAAAAAAAACTAATTTAATACGTCTTTCAACTAAAGTGTCAAACTATTCACAAACCTTGAGTTTTTTTCACATTTCATGTTTGATGTCCACAAAGTTAGTCTTCAAATGGGATTTTATGTGTTTGACAAACACAAGCTAATGCATAGCAGTGAAAAAAATTATGAGTCAGAAGGATTCATAATTTTTAGTCTATAAAGTAAAACCTTGAAAAGGTATTCAGACCTTTTTATTATGTTTTTAAATTTTATTCTGCTTTGAATAAAATCCAGGTTATCAAACTGCCTTTGAAAGTCTCCTACTTGGTGTAAAGAGCCTAAGATCTCACTAAAGGAAAACCTGAATGCTATTCAAACGTTTTGGATATTATTTGTACAAGACATTGAAAACAGTGCAGTGCATGGGGTTTGTTGCTGGGTGTGCATCCTGTTACATCTTGTTACAACTGTTATAAAACCAGGTTTAAGTGTGATGGTCCTTGTTCCTTTAAGACCTCGGTGACCTGTTGTGACTGATGGAATCAAAAAAATCATGAAGGAGAACGTACAGGCATGATTTTCATAACCTTAATAAAACTTGGTTTAAGGTTTTTGGAGTATTCTTGTCCAAGTCTGGAGTTAAATCTGCTAGACCGTGACCACAGAAAGCACATTAATGTCTAAAAGCTCCAATGTGACATAATTAAAACTATTTTTCAAAGAACAACAGGCCGAAAATGTATATTTACATGGACACTGATTCATGTTCCGTTTAATTAACAATCATACCTTACGTTGTGTTAGTCTCTCATACATGATCACAGCTATAAACATTGAAGTTTATGATTCTAACGTGACAAAATTTCCAAATGGGGAAACGTAGAGGGTGTAAATACTTTAGCAAGGCAGAAAATGTTTTCCTGTGCTCATGCAATTCTTCAGAGTGATTCAGACAAATGTAAGTGTCTTTGTGCATCTGTGGGTGCCCATAGATGTGCTCACAGCAGACCTCTGTTATGTTGACAAGCCAATGGATTATTCAATAGTGTAATGAATGAGGTGCCAGAAACATTCATCTCTGCTATTCGGCAGAATGATTTCTTTCTGTCTACCTCTGCATAGCTATACATTGCCCTTATTGATTACGATGAGGCTTGCTCCTCTCCAGTTATTACAATATTGATCTCAGACAGATGCTGGAGAACTGAAATGGCTTAAAAGTAAAGTTTCAGAGGTTTAGAGTGTGAGAGCAGAGGAAATAAGAAGAATTGACGTCTGCATGGGGACCACATACGAGCACAGAGCTACAAGGTACGCAGCGCAGGGATCAGGACAGCTTAAGTGTTTTGTTTTGTTTGGTTTGGTTTATTGTGTTTGGAGATCACACTGTAGAAGGAAATAGACACAAAAAAAACAGTTGTTAAGGACGTAATAAGTAAACTATGCCCATTTATTTAACTGTGCATGTTATGACATGAGAACAACAATGTTGTTTGAGCCAATATTTTGATATTTAATCTTATATGTTTGTCTATCATTCTGACTTTTTCATTATTATTTAATTTAGGACAAGATTTTGAATCATAAAAACCGAGTCTGAGACATCTGTTTGTTTTTTTTCCATCTCCTGTTGAATTTGTGTCCATTTGATTAGAATGAAAAATGGACTGTAATTAAAGGTACAACACTTCACAACATTAATCTGCAGGAATAGGTAAAGACACAGAAACATGCTTGTGACAGCATACTTAAAGGTGCTTAGTCTTGATTTCTGAGATGGAGGCATACTGGGAAAAGGGAATCAGTAACCAATGAATTTCATAAGATAGGGAACAGAAAAAGGTGTAATATTGCTCTACTGACGCACAATGTTTTCTTTATAAGGAGTGATGGTGGCATTAGAAATGCATGTCTCTCTCTAGAGTTCTCCTTGTAAAAACAATTTGATGTGGTAAAACTATATAAGTTGCTACCATCTTTTCAAACTAAGGTATTAATTGTATAATTCAGATACTTTAGATTGTCAGAAACAAAACGACAATAGATGCCAATGTCTTGGACAAACAAACGTAAATGACAGCTATAAAATTAAGCTGTCTATGCTACCGAGGAGGTGAAGCTAGTCCGATGCCACATCAACAATTTTACATATGAAATGTGTTGCAAAAAATAAAACACAGAGCAACTTTGCAAGGTTTTGAGATTACATTATTTTAGAAAGATATATTAACAAAAATTGTCTTCTGGGCTGTTCCCTGTAGCTTCTATGTTTATCTGATGGAGGGTTCAGAGATTAAATTTATGGATTGAGCCTATAAAAAAAAAATGCAACTATCCATTTCAGTAACGGCTAAGTCAGACAAAAACACTAGCCCTGTACGTCCTTCCCAAGTCTCCAAGCAAAGTCTTTGGCTTTGCTGTTGGTGAGCCCGTTGCTGCCTCACTTCCCTCTGTCGCTGAAAACAAACTCCACAGCCATGACGTCTGGGGAGGATTGCTCCGCCTAAGTTCATTCCTGCGTCTGTTTGCTCTCTCTGCAGAGCTTAGCAAAGCAGAAATCCAGTCTCTCTCCAAACTCGGCCTCCCCTGGTGTGCGACCTCAATTACAGAGCCAGCGAGATTATGGCTCAGAATTAATACTACTCTTAATCTGAAAACACTCTCCTCTCCATGTGTATCTGCTCCCACCCACTGTCTCCTGTCCTACCTCAATGCCAATTAAGTTATTAAATCAACAATAACCTTCACTTCTCTCCTATCAAATTGGCAAAGACATTCACACGCACTCCTATCAATCGTAAACACGACCTGCAAAGTCTCTCCAACTATTTGCATCTGTTTTCTTGTGTTGCAGTCACATCTTTATGATTTATTAATGGCCCTCAAACAAACCTAATGTCCCACATCAGACATATATGTGTATTAAGGGTTAAAATAATGGTGATGAATACATTTAGACCCAGCTACAGTTACACACAGTTTTATCACATCAGATGCAAATTATTAGGTAGTTAAAATAAAAAAAAGAACATCATGTGGAGGCTGAAGTGTCTTTATTCCTACCTTTTTTTATGCCTTAAGAAAATCAAAGAAAAATTTGGGGGGAAAAAAATCCTGACACAAAGGATCATAATTCACGCATGAAAGGGTTAATGAATAACAGGTGAATTATATAAAAAAAAAACCTAAATCCTATTAGAGGGTGGAGATTATGAACATGTTTGTGCAAAGCAATAAAGAAGACCAAACATTTTCATCAATAATCCTTGTGTCAGTTCTCAGCTTGCCTTGAGTCACAAAAGAGTAAAATAGAAACCAAAGAAAGTTGAAGCTCAAAGGCAATAGTTCTTAAATGAACATCTCTTAATATCACAAAGTTCCCAGCTCACGCCTCCCTTGTCATCACTGTGGAAGCACATTTTCTTCACTTCTCTCATACTTAAGGCTATTCCACATAAATGAGACGATCTTGCAGATAGTGGAGCAAAAAGTCTGTTGGAGTGTTTATCTGCATTCATTTTTCACTGTCTGTTGTGTGTGTGTGTGTGTGTCTGTGTGGACGAGATGAGAGGGAAAATAGAAATGAAATCGTCCTCTCCTCTGGAAATAAGGGATTCTGGGCCTTTAAGCCTGTGGCTATATATTTCCACCTGCAAGATACCACGTCTACCTTTCTTCTCCGTCCCTCTTCTTGCTCTCATAAGCCTCCACATTCACAGGAATCTCTGTCTTCTCTCCACTTTGTGCATCTCGGTAGAGTCCATTAAAGTTGCATAATTCGCCCGCGAAGCAAATGTCTCAAAAAGGGCCTCTGTCTTTATGTGTATTTCAATAGAGAGGAAGTGCTTTTTGTGTAAACCTCAACCTGCCAGACTGTAGGCTTTTAATGTCTGACCACTGGGCCTGGAGAGCAGAAATGGCTACAAAGCAAATGAAGAAGAAGCTGACTCCTGTCCCGGAAAGACCCTCTCTGGATGGTACAATTTAAAATTGCTCACTGCAAAAGGCCTTCCTATTTTTATGCTCCCTTTTTATACTGTCGTCAGTGTTTTGATGGGTATGTTGTTAAGAGTTCTGTTTGACCCTTATGCATGTGTGCGTGCCATGCCACAGTGCTGTCATAAGTCAATATAAATAAGTGCAGTGATATCATTCCACACTCATGCAGCTTGTCATTTATGATGTAATATTAATCATGTCTGTTTGCAGGTATAATACTGGACGGTATTTGCTTTGTCAGTTGTCTGCAAAAATCTCGACTATATTAGTTTAGAGGTGTTTGAATACAACTGAAATCTAAAAAAAATAAATAGCTTTAAACAAAGAGGTGTGTTTACAGTTGTTTCATAATTGCTGTGATGCTTAAGAGCAGCTCACATGTACAATACTCATGATCAGGGAGTAAAACCTTAAAATATGTATTGGACTTTAATAAGTAAGACCACCTCTCACATGATTGAATGTAGCTGGTGCTACTCTGTTGTTCTTTACTATTTTATTATTTGTTAATTCATCATCCACTGTCATTTGTTATGTCTTGCTGTGATAATTTGTGCAGTCAGAGCATTAGCAGACTTCTCAGATATCCTTCTCATTTTGACTTTATCAAGAAACCAACAAAGTTTTGCTTCTCTGTGAAAAACATGGCTTTCATTTTAACATAGTTTTGCAGTGAAAGGCTTCAAATTCCTGGCACTAATGAATCAGTCTAAAGAAGGTGCGGGAGGGTGGGGAAAAATGACCCTGGATGAAAACAAATGGCTCTAAAATGTGTAAAATAACATCCACTGATTCCAAAACAGAAAGTTGTGTAGCCTTGGTCAGGGTCACGCTGAAAACCAAAGCCACATTTTATTCTGATTTTCAGCAGAAAGAAAAAGACAAACTGCAAGCAAAAGACAATCTTTCAGTTTAAAAGTATGTATAATGAGTCCCATAGAATGCATTTACTTCTCTCTCTCTTTTTTTTTTTTTTTTGCTAAATGTCAGTGTTGGTTGATTTGAACAATCATTTTGGTAAACTACATAAATAGTAGTTTAGGAAAATAAAGCCAATGTAAGTCTGAAATACCACAGTGGCCCACATGATCATCTCTGACTTGTTTTGATTTGCACCAGCATGCAAGCATGTGTCTTTTATTGTAGATTACTGAACCCACACACTTTCATTATTTTTCAAGTGTGGAAAGTAGCTGTGCTGCTATTAAACTGCCATCGTCAAAAACTTCAGCTATTATTGATTTTACTATTGCATCACTATCTCTGCCTTTCGACATGATTTACAAAATACTGGCCATGCACTGCAGTCTCAAACTCTTCCTGGTTATTGCCAGAGAACATTTGTGAGTCGTCGGTGTCAGTGTGACTGAATATCCGTTAAGTTTATGGTCTTTTAGTGCTTCATTCTTTAAATCTCTCATTTAGGGTATAAACGAAGTAGAATTTGATCTTTGCTGAAGTTAAAGGTTTGTATAGTGAATGTTGTTTCCATATTAGAGCGAGAGGTGCAGTTTCATCAGTGCGCTAATTGGATGAAGCGCGATTCATTTCTGGTGAGACGTTTTCTTTTTGTGCTACTGACTCACTTTAGAGGGTCTCTTGAGTAGACATTTTAGAGAGTCGCAAATGTCTGTGGTAAATTTATGATTATACTCCAGAGGTTGCCACTTGGACCGCAGCAGATAATTGCCCAGAGAATATCACAGCGAGCGAGCGCTCTGCCCATCGCACCCTCAGCTCTGAGTTAAAAGAAAGTTAAAAAAAAAAGCTAAATTCTGATTAAAAATGGCATCTTTATGGAAGATTTCTTTTCCAGCAGGTCAACAGCCCAAATCACACAGTGAAAACTACACAGAAATGGTTCAAAGCAGAAATGGTTCAGAAGTTGAGCCGGGTTGTAAAAAAAGGCTGACAAATGGGTCTGGTGTCTTTTAACTTCCTCTTGATCCTGATTGTAACCGGGCTTCAGGTCAGATCAGTGTTTTGACCAATCAAACACAGTGATGTTATCTGATATTGTCTCTGGTTAAACAGTGGCTTAACTCAAGCATTGTGGCTCCTGTAGTTCCTGTCCGTCTGAATGAGGTGACTCCTAAAACACAGACTCCAGCTTCACTATAACCTTCCTCAAATTTGTGAACAGGTCATTTCGGATATACCTGGTACTTCTTCGACATTTTCTCCTTCCAGTCAACTTTCCATTAATGCATTTTGAGTAAGCACTCTGTGAAGAGACAACTTATTTAACAACGACCTTGTTTTGCTTACTGTAGAGGATGTCATTGACTCAGTTGGAAGTCAGCAGTCGTTCACATGGTTTTATGGGTCGTAAAATAACACTTCTGTGTTATGATGAAATTATTTTTATTGGTCTTATGTCATTTTACCATTTTCTGGGAAGCTAAGTGTTGGGCCTTCATTAGCTGTATGACAAAATCATCAACACCAGTAGAAATACAATATGTAATATACTGATGTGTGCAAAAAATTTTATGAACTGAATCAAACTTTTTAAAACAACCATCATAAACTGTTGTGAGGCATGTGAGGGGGGAATTCAGACTTTTATCTTCAGCATTCAGATTTAAAATGCCAGTGGTTAAGTGGTTAGAGAGAGACGTGCCATAGTTTCAGTTTGTTGTAAATTAAAAAGTTCGATCAAAGGAGGAACGACGTCTAAAACAAGGTTTTAATTGCATGTGGTCATATTCTGCACGATGTAATGAAACCACTGAAACTATCTGATTCAGTAGCAAATCATGTTCCTCCCACATGCACCACCCTCATGCACGTCAAAGCAGATTGGACGGTGCCACTTTTATATCAGCACTTAATTATGGTTATGTTTTATATTCAAGGCCTCCCCTTGTACTTTCAGCACCGTGCATCGCAGAGCATGACGGTTTTACAGTGCAAAGCTCTCACTCATCACCTTTTATGCTTACACTGACAGGCCTGGCCTGTCCACTGGCAGCAGACTTATTCACTGGCGATGTTTTATCATTAAGCCCACCCTTGTTCTTAAGACATGCATCAAATGCTTCATCTCAATTTTCTTTCTGCTCTCTCGCTTCCCGGACCTCGCTCCCCCTCCCCCTCCGCCTTTCAGAGACATGCCATGTCTTTCTAGGGTTTCAGAGATCAAACTCATTCAGCAGCGCAGTCAAAAACTTAAATTATGACATCAAATTTAAAAGTTTTGAGGCAGCCAAAAAGGCTAAATCATGAAGAGAATCTAAGATATTTCATATTTGGCCTTTTTTCTGTCTTGTCTGGATAAAGCTCTAGATGTTGTTCTCACAGTCTCACTGCTGGGATCGTTGCCTCCATCTGTTGCTTTTTGTCTTTCAACGTGTTTTTTTTTTTTCAACCATGGTCAGCCCGTCTGAAAGCCTGCTGTCTGTGTCCCTTTCATTCATTCTTTGTTTTGCTTTTTACACATGCATGGCTCCAATGCTGCAGGAGTAAAATAGTCAGAAATTAAACTAAAACACTCTTTTTGCAACCTGTTTCTCTTTAAAAGGTCTGAGTGCTTTTTCTCTTAATATCTGTCTGTGACTGAGTCGTGGCTCTCAAAACGTTTTTTTTTCTTACTTTATGGTCGAGTCTGAGGGGATAGCTCTTCTCTCTTTCTGTCATCAGTATGTTCTACATAGGTGGTTTTGCTTATTCAGACTGCATTTCTGTTTTGGCACAGCCTCGTCGCCCCCCTCTCTCTCTGCCCCTCTCTGCCTTTATTGTATCCAGGGATTTTCTATACCCGTGTCTGATGTTTTCCCATAAAGCATTTCCATTCTGTTTATTCGGCAGGCTTAAATTACCTACAAGAACAGTTAAAATTGAATCAAAAGTGGAGCCAAACGCTGGATGCAAGATGCAGCAGAAAGAAAAAAACAACAACAAAAGACAGACTTTTTGTACCAAAACTGAAGTGATGTAAAAAGATACGAGAGTGTAGTCAGGAAAACAGAGGCAGAAAGAACAACCCTGACTAGAAAATAGAGAATAAAATAAAAAGGAAAGACGCAAGACACAAACAAAACGGTCTTGACAGAAAACAATTGAAGATGTAAATAAACAAAGATTAAAAAATAAAGCCTATATGCAGGGATTTATAAACAACTAGATTGAAGCAACACCAAGAAGAAAATCAAGACAAATACACAGCCATGTGAAAATTAAATAAATGATATCTGAAAAAGGAGGTTATTTTATTTCACTTAAAGAAACATTTACTGTGTTTTACTAGTATTCTAACAGCAGGTTTCAAGGTTTTCTTTAAGTATTTTCCATTTTTAAATTGTCAGCCAGTCCTTGGTAGATTCCCCTGCACGTTTTATTTCCACTTTGATTTATTTACAGATGGAATTTGTACGTGGAGCCAGTTTTAAACTGACAAAATTCTTGACTCAATAAGAAGACATGTTTTGTTTCTGGTGGTGAAATGTGAAATAAATCTGCCAGTTTCAGAACCCATATCTGAGCTGCAGACCAGATTCAACAGGACGCAAATTACAGTGCGGCGATGCAGCCAGCAGGCACCGTCGGAGCTCAGATGAGACGGGGCAGGTACGAGACGGGCAACAGAGAAAAGATACAGCTACGGAAGAAATAGAGGAATAAGCAGCGAGGTTTGTCTGAACACTTCTAAGCAAAACAAGATTGAAATATAAAATTTTTGAGAATAAAAACCAACCTCTACTGCATGTTGGTGTCGCAGAGTGACTGAGAGGCTTTTTAATCTGCACAGTACTCAAGATTGCTAAATTGGTGTTTTAGATTCATCCCCAGATATACAATATCAGAAAACATTCAGCATTTTCTGTATAATGCAAAAAACTTCCTGTTGACATTTAAAAGCAGCCTAGCACACCTCTGACTCAATAACCTGTGTCGCTACAGCTTTAGCCTTCATGGTCACTAAACTCCAACTGGCCTTGGGCTCATACTTGTAGCCCTTTCAGATATTATAGCATCATCACATAATCTCTTAAGGGTTTGTGGACACGATGCTCACATAAATGTGAGACTTAAGAGTAAAATCTGCTCTTAGGAAAATGCATTCCGTACAATATTTCTGCTTCTGTTCATTAATGGAGCATTAAAGTCAGCCAGACCTACATCCGTGGCAATGGAACATTTCAGAAAGAAACAAAACAGTGTATCGCTTTAACACAAAGCTTCCAGGCACAATCACTCCAATGACAGCTACTGCAGAGGAGAATGTGCATTTTTAAAATCACTCCACAGTCTGAGGCGCACAAGCCTGGCTGTATTCACATATCCTCAGAAAGAAGACTTTATTTGTTTTTCCAGAGAAATAGATTTTGGTATTTTCAATCTTTGGCAGCAAAACTCGCAGCTCTAGAGCTAATACAATATTATTATATATTTGCTGCTTTCTAAATGCAGTTTTGCATGAAATTTCCCACGCCCAACTGCTTTTTACTATGCTGCTGAAGCATCCTAAAACCCCAAACCTGCATTTGAACAACCATGAAAGCTGAATTCCAACTGTAAGCTCCGAAAATGATTTTATTGTTCCTTTAACGTTGGAAAAAAAAAGTCACCCGAGATGTAGAGACAGGCGCCGCAGTGTTTAAAATCCGTATTCTGCAGGTTGTTACTGAACGTCTGTTGCTTTGCAGCTTTTTGTGACATAAAAGTAGGACCTAGACAACTAACACAGTAAACTTTCATAATTGGTTGAAAATAAAATCAACATGTTGGTCTAACATGTTCAAAGTAAGTGACAAATATTCTTAAAGTAGCAACAGTAAACTGGACCTCACATGGTTTGACCCAGCCGTGTTTTTGCAGTCGGTGTACTTGCTGTTGTACTAAGATGAAGACCTCAGTCAAAGTTCATCCAGCATGTGGGACTGCACTGCTAGTAAAAGGACAGATGAGGTGAAAGCGTTTTACTTGCAGCCCTTCTGGGAATGAAGGACCGTGCTGAGCTGAAACATAAAACGTAAAAGTAAAGCCATTTGCTAATTTAGCCTAAATCGAAGCAGATGCCAACCGTCTCAGAATAAATTCCTCTGCATTAAGGAAGTGTCTGAAAGAAGTCATGTTTTGAACCATGGTTAATCAGACACAAAATGTTTGAAATTATTAAAGTATTAATAGTTTAAAGAAGAAGAGTAAGACCAACCACATCCAGGTAGAAGTGAAACTTATTGGGAATTGTTTTCATTGAATATTTTACACAGAAGTAAAGCCAGTAACTGCTTATTTTGTGACTTTAGTTCAACAATTAATATTTAGATTTTCAGTGAAAATTGTTCAGTTTTCTAACTTCGTTGTGCTTCAAAACCACCATACAGAGTGACTAACCCAACATAAGCTAACACCTGGGTTTAACTAAGGGAACATTTAAGACTGTCCCTGTGAGAACATTGATTAATATGCTGCAGGTGGAAACAATTTCTTTATTCCACCTGAGGAAGTGAGAAGCTTAACAATCCTTAACCATTTATTCCAGAAGGTTAAGTTGGTGATTGTGGAAAAGGTGATTCTCTGCTTGTACACATAAATAATGACAAAATGCCTGCAAAAAGGTTAGAATTGCTGGAAAAAATAATGGTAAATATACGATTTGTCACCACAGTTACCATCCAAAAAAGCAGCAAAAGTCATGTAAATTAAATATCTCTATTATTTCGGTAAATGGTTTTAGGTCGGTCAAACAAACCAAGAATCATTTTGCTGGAAAGATTCTAATAAGGACTAAATTACTACTTTACCAGCAAACATTCAGTCGATGGCCCTGTCTCGTCTTCACACCTCACCTTATTTCAAGGCACCTTCCACCTTTCTCTTCTGCAATAACCAAAAAGCACATGAGCAATTTTTTTTCTTGCAAAATGTCAGAAGACATTACAATCAAGGCTGCAAAACATGAAAGCAATTAATGTTGCGAATTTTTTTTTTTTTTTTTTTGGTTGCTTAATAACACACAGGTGTGTGTAGTTATATCTGCTAAGACATTCAAAGGTCAAAAAAGGAATTTGGCTGCATTTCTCTGATTAATAGACATTTGTCAGGATAAACATCTTTTGATCGTTCCCTTATTCACACACAAACACCAGTTATCTGCACGGAAACCATCAGATACGTTACTGTAAAAGACTGCGTGCTAGCTTGCGCTAATTCCGGATGTCTCGTCTTTTGGTGTCACTGGGTGAACTGGCTTTTTAATGTTTCTGGTGAGATTTTAGAACTGATAACTAAACAATTTAAGGACTTGACTTGATAAAAATCACTTGTGAGCTCTTCAGCAATTTTCTACATATTATGATGTTTGAAATTTGGTCTTCTGGCCATTTCCCTACCACATCTGCTGGTTCCTTTGTGTTATTTATTGTCACATTTTGACAAGCTGTCAAAACTCACTTTCTGCCTGATTTCAAATTAAGCCCAAGAACAGGTAGTGTATGGGAAATGTTACGGACAGGTCCCACTGAGAACTCAGGTCACAGTGTCTTACAACACACTGTGATAAGTTTCGAACCGAAGACCTTTTATGTTTCAAGTGTGTTGGAAAAACTGACATTGTTATTAATTAAGTAAAGTCACATGAACACAGACTTAAGTCTAGCAGCTGCAATCTTATATGTTATTTTTTGTTTAGAATCATATAGCTCATATTTTATGAGAGAAGGTAGAGCTGTTAATGCTTTGTATGCTCTCAAATATATATTTATGTCCTCTGCTCATTTCTAACATTTCCTCTGCTGTCGGAAACAGAATAAGTGAAAATGGTTACAGTCCAGGAATCACCTTGCTCTGAAAAAAAAAGAAGGAAAGAGTTTTTCATTAGCTAACTACGGACTTCTGATAAATCACAACAGATTTATCTAAAAACTCAATATCCTGTAGTGGATCTGCAGCATTCAAAAAAAAAAAATAAATAAAAAAAATAAATCAGCTCCTCTAGTCTCATAAACCACATTCAAAACTTTAAAAACAGGTGTTTTGGAGCTAAGACAGATTTCAAAGGATGAGCACAGGTTCATGGTAAGTAAAGGTGAAATGAGGTTATTACTATCAGTAAATCCCACTCTGCTCTTGCTTCAGCTGATTATTTTACCCTTTTTCATTCAAGATGAGCTTATCTGTTTACTCAACCCCTGCTGCAGTTTGTCTTGATGAATGCCTGCGGACATTTCACTCAACAGTTCATGTTTCTGTTTTCCTGTTCATCAACAGTTTATTTTGCCTCGAATGGCAGTTCTGACCTCTGGCACTTTGTTTTTAAACTTTCTGCGCACGGCAGCGTCCTGATGTGTGCTGGTGGAGGATCCAAACACAAGCCGGAGGCACGCAGGGTCTGGGGAAACGGGAAGTTTAATGAGATAATATTATGAAAGTCTGATCTGATTTAATTCAATACTTTCTTAACTGTATTCATTCGAACTGGTATTATATTACTAAACAACCTGAGTATGTTGTTTGAGTTTTACATTTTTAATTTCAGTCTCAAAATGTCCAACAGACGTTACCACATCTTAGATTAATAAAGATTAGATGTTATTTACTTAAAGCAGAGTGTTTCTCGACATTACTGAAAGGCCACTATCATCATGTATTGCAACATTTCAATTGTAAATCATGTTTGTCAGAGTGAGTTACGCAGGACTAATTAGTCTTATACGCTTCAAAGCTCACAGAAACATTAAATTAACTTTTTTTTATGTCAGCTTTGCATGTATAATATTACAAGTTAATTACAATCACTAAAAGTGAAACATCATTTAATGTTAGCAGGGGCCTGAGAATTTATGCAGAGCAAGAGTCGGGACAAATCATCGGTTCAGGAACTGCACTCATGAACGAAAACTAGAGGAAAAAACTAAGTGGGTGATCTGATTAGACTGCAGAATTTCTTGCTGCACAAATTATCATATTAATAAGGAAACCTAATTTTCTTTAGTGCTTCAATATTCTTGGTTTGAAGCCAAGTTCAGAAAAATACATTCTTTTGCACTATATGAAGACAAGTTCAGTATGTTGACATAGGACTATGTGAAAACGAGCGCACCGATTTACTTAATTAATAAGCATTAAAGTAACTGCTAATCTTTTGCGTATTATGAGCACACTGCTGGGATATTAGGCGGTTCAAGCGTCTCCTGTGGCGGCACAGCGGCTCACTTGTGATTACTGTCGCCTCGGAGCAAAAAGATCTTAAATTTGAACTCAAATAAAGCATGTGCAGAGCATTCTGCTGCTGAATTTACGCTGAACCCCTAATTGAAAAGGATAAGTGTACTTTTAACTGTGAATTAATTATTGTTAATTGTGAAAGTTGCAATTAATAACAAAAATAGCAGTAAAAGTCTGTTTTTAAACGTAATACTTGAGAATTACAGTTCTCATCTGACTGAGGTCTCAATCTTTTCAGATAATGTCTACGAAAGAGGTATAATTTTATTTGGCTGATTACATAATGTCTGAAAGATATTTTGAAGGTTATGGTTTTACAGTTAAACAATCCTGTCCCATTATGACACCTGGCATTCTCCCAATGCTTCTTTACAGAATCCAAATCCACTAAATCGAATCCACATAAAACCCTCTTCCCTGTATTATGAGGATATCGAAAACAGTTCAAAGTTCCAGATTTTAATCCAGCTTCTAAATAGTTTAAAAGTGATTTCAACATTAACACCGTCCTTACAGTGAAGATCTTTCCGGAAATAAATTCCTTCAGGAGAAAATATCTGAAGATTGGATTTTCAGGGCCAAGATTTAAATCTACACACTTCCAAATAAATATGACCAAAATTATTCATTTATACTATGAATAAGCAAACTTTCGTTATTGCTGTTTTTTCCCCATAAATTTTTAAAACTCTTTATTATCCGTGTTGGTCTGAAGTGTAATAGCCCCTCGTGTTAGATGATTTAAATGACTGCAACCATTAAAGGTTTTATTGTTAATAAAATGTCAAGCAGTGATAATAATTTTAAGAATTCTACAGCGTATGGGTAAAAACATGCAAAAACCTCCTGAGAGCCCAGTTGCTCTACCCATAAACTCAATGGGTAAAATAGAGAGGATACTTTTCCTCATTTGGGGAATATTAAGGAACAACTTAACCTTGCAGCCAGTTGGCTGAGTTTGGACTTGTAAACAAAGCCCTGAAGCCCTGAAGCTGTACTTTCAGTAATTAAAGCAAAGGCTGATGCCAGAATCTGTTGCTGCCTGTATTTGCTCATTTTTGATCACGAACCATTCCAGTGAAAACTACATCTGGATGTTGCATCTTTAAGGCCCTTTAATCAACTCAGTCAGAAAATGTAAAGTGGACTGAAACTATGCAGCACGTTTTTACTCATACTGAAGAAGCTTTAGGAAGACTTTAGTACTCAAAACATACACACTCACACACCAGCAGGTACAACTTATACAGTTTGTTACGTGCCTTGCTCGGGGACACTTCAACAGATCGCAGGAGAAAGTCGGAATCAAATCCACAATATTTCAGTAGTCGACCCACTGACCCACAGTTTTCCCCGCTGGCGTGCAAGAACATAGATGGTGACAAAATTTCTGGCATGGTATATCAATGGTAGAAAAACTATGAATTTATTTGTTTTAGTCGCTGCTTTACATCATTACAGCCCAAGTCCAGTCCAACACGTCTGAATAAAAAGGCTGACTTCGCTCTCTGGCAGTAACTCAGCTCTCCAAACGCCTGCTAATGAGCCAATCATTTGATGCAGGTGTGTTGCAGAAGGAACCCATCCAATAGTTGCAGGATGGCACCTCATTGGGAATGGACTTTTTCACCCTGCTTCAATAGGACGTGCTTAAAGTTTTGACCTATCAACCTTGCAGTCTATGTTGAAACAAGTATTGATATAGCCTATTCTGCAAACATATTAACCTCATTTATATTAAACCTACAGGGGTCAAATATGAAGCCAGTCCACCCCCTGCAAATCTTCAAGAAAGGCAATTCATGAGATTAAGGAATGTGCTGAAGGGAATCTGTAGAGCATTTGTGAGGTCAGACAGTGATGTTGGTTGAGAAAGCCTGAATAGCAGCATGTACTCTATTTTATTCCATCGTTTTGATGTCAGGAATCTGTGCAGGCCAACTTATCAACTTATCCCACGCCCCATTCACCCATCCATCTCTTGATGGATTTGTGAATTGAAAATCAAAGTTGGAAGCATAACGCTGTCCAAAATATGTTGGTGTGCTGAAGGATTACAAGTTTGTTTCACTGGAAGAAAGAGGTCAAGCCCAGCTTCTGGAAAACAGCCACAAATCATTATCCTTTTTGTACCAAACTTTACAGTATAGTCTGTTATGCCAAATCCAGACTCTTCCAACAGATATAGAGGTAGGACTCATCGTTTCAGAGGACAGGTCTGTATCACCAGAAAAAAGCACATTTTACAACCTTTTGCATCATATTTTGTGATATAATGCTTGAATCCACCTGCCTGGTCAAGGAAACATTCAATTAAGCTCTCTGTCCAGTTTTTAAGCTAATCTGAAGGCACCAAGTGAATAAGCTTCCACTGACTCTCCTCTGTGCATTTCGTAGTAGAGCTACTGTCCTCCCAAACTGCTTAAACTACAGCAAGGATATTTCACGGTATCACACTGAGAAATGAGAAATTGTTTGTAGAAGTAGTCCACAATGTTGAATTTCAGAAATATGTGAACATGGAAATGTATTTAGATGGTTATGTCAGTGTATAAAATAAAACTCTCCGTACTCTTAAACAGTGCGATTAGTTTGAATCAGAAGCATCGGGTGTGTTAGACAAGAACACGTTTTAATGAGACTTTTTATTCTGTAAACAAACTGACATACTTTTTTTATGGCACAACATTACAGGAAATACACGGAAACATCTGCTATGTTTTATATGTTTTTACAATAAATTTAGCATGTGAAACAGTGCTGTACATGGTCTTACTACTCATGATATAAACTACAAACTGTCTAATTTGGTAGGTATTTACACAGTTCTTTTAAGATTTAGATTCTATAAATGTAGAGTTTGAAACCCCTCAACAAACAGAACCAATGTGGGACATTAATGTTTACAAATATAAACAAACGGTATGTCCTGACAAAATATATGAAAGCTCATGAACAAGACGAAAAGGCTAAAACAAAGTGGGCACCAGTTCCTGACGTTCAAGATTCAAAAGTCTAGCGCTAGTAGGAAAAATGACTCGTAGTCCTTTGCCAAAAAATAAAAGAGAAACTCTAGAGCTGCTGAAATTTGACACCACTCCATTTTTGTTTACTTTTCGTCAAGAAGGAAGTTGCGCTCATGTCTTTTTCAGACGTTTTTGTGTCGTTTCCCTCAGTGGTTCTTGGAGTCGAGCCAACAGAAGCGAGGGGGTAAATAGGTTTTTGAAAGAGTTTGGTTTGTTTGGCACAGAGAAATGCGAAACCACCACATGTTGATGTAACAAATGTTGCAATCTTGGTCCCCGATCGAACTGAGTCTTTCGGACTCGGTTTCAGATTCTGATCCCTCAGTGGATCTGATCAGAGTTCCTGACTTAACTTGACTCCTCTGTTGTTGGTGTATGTCTATGTTTATTTACATAACTGTCTACTGGCTTGTGCATGGCTTGCAAAACTGTGTAGGTCAGCCATGTTTGATGTTCTGATGTTGCTATTTATAATAAAAGGAACTGTTTTGACTGCTGCACCTCTCTGTCTGGTAGGTAGTCACGTTTCGTCGACGTTTTTCTCAGCACAAAATGACAACTCTGTCATGATCCGTGTTTTTTGTGTCATTTTAGGGTTTTTCTGTGTTCAGTTTCTGTCCTGTGAGTCTCTGTTGTCTCTGCACCTTTCCCGTTGATTGTTCCCAGGTGTGTCTCGTTCCCTCGATTACCCTCCCAGTGTATTTAGTCCCACCTGTTGTCTGTGTTCCTCGTCGGGTCCTTGTCTAATGTTGTCTATGATAGTTCGTCTGCCGGCACAGTACAACTGTGAAGTCCTGTGTCGGCATAAGCTCGTCTTGTTTAATTCAGTTGCTACCGGTGCTGAGCCTCTGTGTTTCCGCTCTGCCGTGCTGCCTGAGATTTGGACTGTTTGAGCATTTTCATTAAAATCATCATTTTCATCTACGTCCTGGGTCTCCCTGCGTCTCTCCTCACCACCACCAACCACACACCGTGACAAACTCTTTAGCTGAAATTATGTTTTAACTAGTCGTCGCTGCACTTATTGGCATTTCTTACTGTCTTTTCTGGATACAGAACGTTGAGCTGGACAACATATCGAATTGCAGCTGTCAATTTCGGTGCATGCAGCGGTGCAATCACAAAGAACTACAGGGTGGAATATTTGGTAGGATATTATATTTCAAGTGAAAAGCTTTGGTGGATGTGGATGCCCACATCAGGGTCAAGTTTAGCTGACAAACTAGTCTTTAGATTTTAAGATGTTCAGTGTTTATGAAGCAGCAAAACATTTTCTGTGAGCTCTGTCAAAATATTTCTGGGGGAAATATGGCGAAAGCTAAATATTAGCAGGTCTGAGATTATTGATGACTGCAGATGTGTTGATTCAGATGTCGAGGAACAATTAACTGGAACTTCAGTTGGGACAAAAATGTGGTCGTGGTCAAGAAAACAATCTTTAGCATCTGATTGAGTTAAGTGGACTACAATTATAACGTGGAAGTATATAATATAATAATCCAGCATTTTCTACTCCTAATTTGCCTGGATGGGCTTCAGGCCCACAAAGTTTGTAGTTGACCAAGAAAGTGTGCTTAAACTGAGAAAACGCCTTAAATGAGAATTAAAATGAAACTGATGTAAAACATCCTTAAGGATCTAAAACCAAGTCTAGTTCCTTTTGACTCAGTTGACCATGCTTGGGATCACTGAGAGGAACCGAGAACCCGAACCCTACATGAGCTTCTGACACTGGTGTGTAGTTCACCGTTACACCACCATATTTAGCACAGAACGCTCAAGATCACATTATTAAAACCAAACGCAACCTTTTGATGCCCAGTCTGATATTGTATTTCTGTTTTTCTGGTTTGGACTTTGGAGCTTTAGCAAACTGAAGAGTCGTCCATCCACTTTGCTGTTTTCTGCAAGGAATGGTCAAAAAACAAAAACAGCATGATGTCACTTTGCCCTAAAGCATGTAACAGTCAAGTCGTATTTACTAAACTCACAAAATCCAATTAAAGCTTAACGTTGACTTCTAGAAAATGTGAAGAAAGATGGAGCTGGATTCAGGGAAGAGCTGCTTGTTGGTTTTCAGTACATTTCTGTCCTTCTCAGTTTGCATCCAAAGTTAAGTCTTCATTTTAACAACCTGTCAAATAAACAAGACCAGACACCACACTTCATAAAAGCTGTGGGTCATTCAGCCTTTTCCTCTCGATCTGAGACGTCACCTATGAATTTCAGTTCAACCATTGCAAATACTGAGTTCAAACACAAAAAAACCCAAAAATCTTTACACTACTCGGCTTAGTTATTTCTTTCAAACCCGTTTTGAAATTAGACTGGTTTATATCGCTCTACGAAAACTTCCTTCCACCTCTGTATCCACAGCTCCTTAATTTTACAGGAAAATGAGCCGTAAGAGGAAAAACCATTAACATCAGCAAAATATATTTCAAGCAGAGAGAATGGCTGGATGTGCTGGCCGGTGACGAGAGCAGCCAGCAGGCTCTTTAGCCTCCTATGTCCGTCCCTATCGCTTCATTTTGCTTCCAAAACATCTAACGTACATGTCGGGGAAGGAGCACTAAAACTAGATCTCCTAAGGATAAAAAAGTGAGAGGCTACGACAGCAGCAAATTGGCTTTTCTCTCCCGTGAGCCTTACTCCAGACTTTCCCCCCTGCATGGGAGCAATTTGAATCGTGCAGTAATTGCTTATGTTGCTTTTCTCCCAACACCGTTTCTACAATGGAGTCTGATCTCATTACTTTCGCCCGCGGTTGAGTTCTCAGCCGCTTGGTGCAGGAGGAATAATGCTAAGTGGTGTGTTAACAAAAAAAAAAAAAAAAAAAAGAGGGAGAAGTGATTTTTGTCATGCTTTTCGGCAAGTGGAGTTAGAACAAGCATACAAACCGTGACGGCGCATCATTCTGAAGCTCATCCCTGTCTTGTCAAATGAAGCAATTTTTAAGAGATCCTTTTTTATTTTTCACAAAATGGTTTAAATGCTGCTTCCTCTTTTATTAGCTTGTTTTAAAGCAGATTGTTGTTGTTGTTTTTTTTTAGCATGATGAAGATAGAGGAAGAGCCAAAGGAGCAGCAGAGAAATGGATGCGACAAGAGTTATGAAATAGAAATCAAAAGCTGCACTCCCGCCTCGTTGCAGTCGAGTAGACTGGGTATGGTTTTCCAGAGAGTGTGTGGCGCATGTTAGCCCTGGGTGATATGCTTCTTTGTGAAGTACTGTGTATTACTTTTTTATTTTAAAAGACAGGGAGGCTCTAGATATAGCTTCTGCCCAAACAGCACTTTGCAATTCACCCATGTGCTCACATTGAGGAAAGGTCACTTAAGCAAATAAACTGAAGGATGAGTAATGTCTTATAAATGCCTAAAAGGAAAAAAAAAAACAAAAAACAAGTTGGAATATTTTACAGTGTTCAGAGAAATAGGACACAAACTTTTTTTTGGAGGCATTTACACGTCTTTTCCATAACCGTCGGCTGTGGTCCACAGTGAGGGCTGCAATGAATTCGACACCGAAAGCGACTGCAAACTCTAAGCTGAGAGAAAAGTCGAGTCTTCAGTCGTTCCAGCATTCCCAGTTCAAGAAGAGACCTGGCAGCAGCAGCAACGGCAGAGCGAGCTCCGCTTGGCTGGCTTCTCCTCTCTGACTCCCTCTGGCACCTGATTCAGTGTCGGAGTCCTTCTCAGAGTATGGCGGGATGACGTTGAACTCCTCATTTGCTCCCTCTTCCTGTTCCTCCTCTTGGTCACTGTCCTCCATCTGTGGAGGAGAGAAAGAGTGACTGCTCCAACTAACAAGCGCAATGAAACATGGAGGGACGGTGTAGACTCAAGAAGAGTCGGAGTTTGCTACGCATGAAAACACCTCAAATATACAAAGAAAATATTCAAGATGAGAATTTAAACCTTCAAAATGGCCTTGATTTGTTTTGGTTTGGTTTTTTATCTACTAGCACTTGGGACTAGATGCTGCTAGCATCTGGTAGCATCAGATTCATGAAGTCCTACAAGTTTTGAACTGGGCCTCTATGGATAAGACTTGTTTGTCCAACATAAACCCCAGATGCGTGAAATTTCTCCGAAATTTGGAGGCCAAAACAGTACTTCAAACTTGTTGTTGTGACACAAACCATTTCTGATTCCTTTGTACTTTCAACATAATCCTACTGAAAGAGGCCACAGCAATTAGGAAATATATTGTCAATACATGTCAAAGTAACATCTGCGTAGCAGGACCCAAAGTCCATTTTTTCCGATAAAGTTACTCAAGTAAGTAAATGTAATTGAGTAAATGTTATTAGTTACTGCCCAAATCTGCCCACATCCCCATTAGCAACTTTTAATGACCTTATTTGTTTGTCTGGGTTCCTTATGATCACCTTGATTTAGCAAAGAAACCAGCGTATTTTGGGAATGTCTGTAAAGTTCTGCATCTGCTCCACAACATGAACATTCAGGAACAGGACTGAGAAGAAACAGGCTGTTGAACATGAAAAAAAAAAAATCCAAAGAGAATGAGGTCATGTTCTTCCTGATAAAATATTCCATTGAAGCTGCTGCCATAAGACGGCCATCGTTGGATATCTCTGCAGCAACTGCAAGGTTCCTCCACGGGGCTTCATGCCTATATGGGCTAGCATAATTTCTGCTTTAAAATCTCCAAGTTATGCATCGAAGCTCAAAGGCAAGCAGAGCCAAACTGCTGTCTGCTCTTTTATTTGCTTATGACAAAAACTGCGAAAGAACAACTCCAAATGCATGGAAAATAAAACCGCCTTGTTTGCATCAAGCAACACTATGGGACTGTTGACAATAGGATTGTTATGGGATGCATGGAAATATAATACTCAGTGGTTTGAAGATGTGCAGCTGCATTTATTTAATATCACTTCTGAGTGACAACACCTCAGTTCTCAGCTTAGATTGGACTTTTTCCATCTATGTATAAATATGTTGCATATTATATTTACATGCACAACGCAGATCACCTGGGGGACAGCCTTCTGCTTCAGCATACCTGATGCCACTGTCTTCCAGGGTTCCCTCCCCCTTCCTGCATCCTCTGTTTCGCTTTTACAAAAAGGTCACGGAGCGAGCGCCACACTTTTCTGCAGGCAGCCTCTTCCATGGACGACAACCTTGCAAGCAACAGCTTGCACAAAAACAACAGCTTCCATGCGACCCGAACAGTAAGAATCAATGCCGAACTGTGATACTACACTAGACTGACAATACACACCTGATTTTATTACATTTTCATTTATCTCCTGCCCTACAACAATATTATTTGTGAAAGTTTAGGTCGAAAAGTGGAGGATTTTGCACAGAACTGTTCCATGAATTCAAGTGAAATTAGATCAGTTCTATTGTTATTTTTAATGATTGTGACGCTGTTGGTGCAAAATCAGTGAGTAGTTTTTGTGATTCACCGAGATGCTGAATTTCTTTTTGCAGCTAAAAGTGACAGCCTGATGAAGGGACGTTCTACTTCTGGATGTTTTTGCTGCCACTGCATTTCACTACAGCACTATTTATGTCCTCCAGCTAAACGTAGTGTGTCAATTTAGCAAAACAATTAAGGTAGCCGTCACCGTCCACAATGGGAAGCATGGAGACATTCAGGTTCAAATGGGCAAATCAGCAAATTGACCCGCAAACACCCCTGAGATGTTACGTGAATGTTTACTCAAGACAATTTTAAGAAATTGTAATTTCTCAACCACATCTCCATGTTGGCCGGACTAGTGTCCAGCAATGATCTAAACTCACAAATTTCAAACACCAGTCAGTGTCATTTGATTTATTTCACTGGATTCCCGCCACATCATTGTAAAGAGGTATTTAAATGGAAGTGTGCAGAAGAAATGCAAAAGTCAAACACCTGAACTGTGGGGTCTGGGTCTCCTGAGGTTCTATTGCAATACAGGATATAGTAAGATTACAACTGTACATATGAACCAGACGAGCGCACTCCCATGAATAATAACAGTCAAGATTGCAGCAAACACCTACAGCTAATCCTGAACCACACTGAGAGGTGGAGATAGAAGAGGAAGTGAGACAAGAATAATCTGGGATTATGCAGGAAGCTGCTGGGCCTCAACTCACTGCTACAGTCCTCAGTGAAACGTCGGCGTTAGGATTTGATATGCAGTCCCCTGACTGGAGCCGTATCTCCAACACCGACACACAGCGAGAGAGTAGCAGGAGTTTGTGCTTACGCTGTTGAATTCAGGGAGCGTGTTGACGCTAACGTGGACCCTCTCCTGGAAGACGCGAGGGGAGGGCTGAGAAACTGGCACCGGCGTGTGTTCCACCGGAGGAGGCGCTGAGATTCCCATGGAGCTGATGGCATTGCCTAAAAACAAAATCAGCAGGGGACGTTTTCATTAGTTTCACATCTTAATTCCGCTTTGAATCATCACTAAAACATTATCAGTGTGTGTTCTCAGCTAAGATGGAGCCAAATACTCCAAGTTCTTCACTATTAATAACAAAAGTTACCTTTTGATGAGCTTAGTTTAGAAATATATATATTTTTTTGTTTAAGAGAGATTCGCTCAACTAATTAAAACCTTATATACAAGTTTATAGTGAAATTACTCAACAGAACAAAACATTTGAAGAACTAAAGTATAAAAATGAAGGACTTTCATTTTTATACTTTTATTCAATGTTGATATAGAATTTTGTTCTGAGTACTGAGGTGGCAGAGAAAATAAAACTTTATTTAATCTGTCCAATAAACCAATTCTGCATTGATTTGTATCATTCTGGATTTAAAATGGTTACAAAATATTTTTAAGTTTTCTAAAGGATGCCAATCGATTAATATCTGACAAGAATCCCAAAACTTCAGAAAAGAAACATCATAGTTCCTCCACTGTATGTAATATATCCATGAGGTTTATTTCCACACATTCATGCATTTTTTAAGGATTTCTATGGGAAACAATGCAAGAATCAACAGAAATTTTGTGAAAACAACCATTGTTTTCCAAACGTGTGATATTTTCCACAATGAGTAAAAGGATTTAAGTTTATTTTTATGGGGGGTTTTTTTTACACATTTTTTCTAATATATTTTGTCTGGCATTCTGTAAGAGATATCACTTATTGTAAAAAATATATATAAAATAAGAACAACAGAAAAAGTAACATGGTAGCATGTATTCTTGCTCACATGTTGTGTTTTCCATCTAATTTCAACTTGCAAAGCTGATTCTGGACACGGCTGCAGCCACAGAGGATAAAAGTCAAACAAACGCTATGGAGTCAAAAACCTGCCCAGAAAATTATATTCTAACCAATTTAAAAAAAATAAAAAACTCAATTTACACTCAATTCTGTGGCTCAATTATCAGATGCAAATATATACTTTCATGCTAAATTATTCCAGTGTCAGTTCTTCCTCACTTGGAGTTTTTCCTCTTTTGTAAGGCACAACTTCTTTTCAGCTTTTTGTCTCGAGCCGAGAAGGGAGAAGAAATATTTAAGTGTTAAACTGAATGTGGAAAATGTAGCTGGTCACATCTGGATGGGCTGTTTAATCGGCAACATAATGAGCCCTGCCACAGGCCCGTGTGCTGCTCACACATGGTCACTCTGCAGTGACAAAAACATTACAAAAACGAGCTTCACAAAGTTAACCTTTTTGCAAATGGATAAAGAAAGCAGTTAACTTTTTTCAGTTTCAAAAACAAAACAACAAAAAAAAGATTAATTAATTTGAGGTTATTCACAAGCATCTATTTAATATAAGAATGGGAAGAAATGCCAGTTTTCTGGAATAAACCAGCAGCTGGTATCTCCAGGATATCTGTGGTAGCCGACTGGCAGGCGAAAACAGGCATGCAGAGTTCCCATTGTCTCCCACTATCTTCACTTTGCATTGGTTTACAATCACAACTAATCTGAGCCTCAACGTTATTTCTGGAAGACAATGTTGAGAACAAAATGTGAGTGCTGTACGCTAAATGAAAGTCACATACAGCTTGATTGTTAATGAGGCCCCTCATTGTGAAATCTTATTTCTAATTAAAACCGCCTGTCTGTCTGTCCCCTATTGCTTTCATTTGTTTTGTTTTTTTTTTAGTACGGCACATGCTAAACAAGGCATCCTTATACACCAGCAGGACGTACTGAGCAAGACCTCTAGATGCTCGTTCTGGTTTGGCTACGACTCAACCTCGAGCCGCTTCCAGTTGATCACGATTTGGTGAAAGGACTCATCGACTCTGCCGAGTCTCAGAATCACATTCGCATTTGGCAGGCGGCCAAGCACCCGGGAGAACATCTCTCGCTGTTCATTTATTTATAAGAAAACATTATGGTTCAGTGACTTGCCCTCTCAATCATCAATTATGGCCCACCTCATTTGAATTCTGTATTAATGCACATTAGAAAGCGCTCAGTTAGATTAGCATCTCGCCATTCATTTAGATAATACTTACATTTGACAGCTGAAATACGACGTCTCCTCTGTTATTACAGTGATACAAGGATTGTCGGCTGCGAGTTTATTCTACAAAGTATAAAGACATGAAGGAAATTGGCAACCTAAGCTGCAGCATTGACTCATTAACATTTCAGAAGAACTATAATTTATTTTAATTCATGTTTCTTGCCACATTTCAATCCAGAATTTTCAAGTAACTGTGGTTATGCTCTCAGTTTTAATGATCTGCTTCACATGAGGCCATTATTCACAATATTCACAGAGAGAAGAGGGAAATCGAAAACTTCCACAAACTGCCGGAGCAAATGTTTGTGTTTAGTTTAATCCTTACAGTAGAGACTTAAAGTATCTCACTGTGTTCTGACGGTAAGAAAGGAGCAGGAGATCATAAGGTCTTTTATACCTGATCATTTTCAAACCTTGGATTTTATTTATTTTGTTGTCTGATCATGTCTATTACAGATGTAATCCCTAAATACAGCAATCTGTTCTTCACAAACAGAAACCTTTCAACCAGTTTCACTCTAGTAATTACATATTAGTTGATCAATATTATAGAAAATTGGATTGTGATATTATTACGTCTCTGTGACTTTCAGCATATGTTTCAGATGTTAATATCTGCTAAGCTGTAACGCCAGTTATCCAAAATGATTAGATTTGTTTACTGCGCCTCTGCGTTGTTCTTTTAAGGATTTGATTCATAAATTAAATGAAGTAATATTTTATTTTACTTGAAACAAAAAGCATAGTAATTAGGCTTTTAGGAACACATGAAAAAAATATCTCTCAGTCACCAATATACAAATTATGCATAATTGTTAAGTTGAATAAAGAGCCATCTGGGAGGCATGAGGGAAGAGACCTCCCATTACTGCTCTTCTCTTTTTAGCATGATCCAAAAGCGGGTCCAGATGTATCTACCGAAAAAGACAAATTACAGAAAAGCCATATTTAGATTTCTCTATAGTGCCTCGGTCTGCTGTGGATCATATAAAGTCCTTGGTTTCCTCACAGGTTTTCTAAAAGATTTGAGTATGGCAGCTAAAATATTCATGAAAGAATGTTCATTTGATATCTATTATTTACTAAAAAACCAAATAAGGACTCAGTTTTTCTCAACCATAGCCACCAGATTTTTTAGTTAAACAGTCCAGGTAATCCAAAGAGTCCATCAAGTCCTGAGTGGGCGCAATTTATGGCCCACTGGGACAGTTCAGCCCTAAAACTGAACTGTCCCACAAACTTTCTCATGCACTTCCCTTACGTAGACACAAGTTGTTGCTGAACAGATTCTGGATGCGTTGACAGCCCTGCAGTTCGTTCCCGCTGCCTTCACATGAGCACCACTGGGACACCTCCGTGCTGCTGTTGCTCACATAGTTGGGAGTCATGATGGTTCCTGGAAAACAAAGGTTTAAAACTCTTTAAACAACACTTTCCATCAGCAAAAGTACAGAATTTGCACCGTGCAAAAACAATTTTAGATTATGAAGTCAGCAGTTGTCTGGTTTTTGTTATGACTGCAAGTACACTCAAGCTTTTGTTGTATTTTAAAACGGAAGGAAATAAAATTATTTTTATGCTCATGCAAACCATCAAGAAATGGTGCTTTTGAATCACAGCATTTTAATTGATCTACATCTTTATTTTGTGCATTAAAACAAAGAATATGTGAATTAAATTTTAGAAACACAAAACTGATAATGAGTTCTGCTACTGGCTTTTGTTATTTTCCCCTCTCGGCTTTTCTGTTTCACTTTGTTCCATGTTTTAAATTTTTTTCAGCGTCTCACCTATGAGTCCGGTATAAGCCTTGAGGCACATGGCTCTGCTCTCTCGCATACAGCCAGAGGCAGAAAGAGAGGACTGCTGACAGTTGTGTTGGAAATCTGCAAATCGGGATCTGAAACACACACACACGCACACACACAGGTACACACACACACACACAGGCACACACACTCAGTGGAGAAAATGGGTTTTCGGAGCGTCAACACATAAAAACTGAATGCATTTTAAAGTGTTCTGGAAGTTTTATTTTGGCACTCGGGGCTGTCATAAATCAAAACAATGAAATAAATTGAAGGATGAGAAAGAGAAGTACCTACATTAGAAATATGTTTGGAAATTTGTTGTTGTTTTTTTCAGCACAACAAACACTTCTTTGTAAGAAAACTTCAGAAATTAAATCTTATCTGTTTGGATCTCATTTTCAATGCATACAGACAAAAAACAACACATGAATCTTCACTGCATGAACTCGAATTCAAACTGAATACATGGAAGTTTCTGGTTGTATTGTGGGGTGAAAAAAAAGTGAAAAGGTTAAATATTTTTACAGTGCATAACAAGTTGGATTAAGTGAATTAAGAAGAGCTTTCCAATTTCAATTTGTTTAATACTGAGGGCTTAGGGAGTGAACCAAACATATTTTTATCTCTTTACTGAAGGAGCGTTTCAGGGATTTTCCCATTGATTGGCTGAAACTTGTGGCTGCCTTGAGAAACAAAATAATAAAAGTATTTTCTTAAACAGAACGAGCTGTGCTGCTAATAACACACCAGCTTTGCTATGTGGCTGCAGAATGAGTCTCTGGAAAATGTCCTTTTATTATTGCCAACCGTTTTCATTTAGAAAATATAAACTATATGTCATAACATTAGTAAATGCTACACCTGTTTTGCTATAATTTCCCTTACAGACTAAATTACTAACCAAATCCGTCATTTTCCGTTCCAGGAAAGTGTGTAGGGTGCTCCCCTCTGCTTTGTGCTGCATGTGTTTATGAATAAAGTAATCGCTACGGATGAATCAGTTAAGAGTCATAAATTTAAGTCTTTTTTTTTTTTTTTCTCCCTGGAAAATGCACCGTGCTGCTTCAGGGGGGATGGGGAAGTCTCTCTCAGGTGGAGTAGTTCAGTTGTCTCCCGGTATTATTCATGACAGCTGGGAAAAGAGACCATGAAATTGACCGTGGGTTTGGGTGTAGCTTCTGCTGTGGCTGCTGTACCATGTCTAAGTGGTGAGAGGAGAGCCAAGGCAGGAAGAAAAGCTTTTTATGATCAGTCAGCCTGAGTCCCTGCGACCTAGAGAGCGTGACTATTAACTAAGCTCTGTACTATCCACGAACGGGCAAGAAGTTCTGCAGACGCAGAACTTTCTTGAGCGTTTTGGGACTCTCGGTGGGGATGATGCCCTGGGGCTGACCCGGTACGCACAGTTCGGATTTTACAAACCAGTTGGCCTGGGAGCCAGTGGAGATCTCTTAGGAGGAACTGGAGTAAGATGGTAGAAGCAAAACAGCTTAAGCTTAACCACTGCTCCCATAGTATGACCCTAAATTAGTCTATATTTCTACATAGAAAGTCTAAATAGAACCTTCAAGATAGCAAGTGTGTTTAAATATTATTTTATCATTTTATCAATCAAATCAAAGCAGCTTTATCTGTATACTGTCAAATTATTTCAATGTGAAACGATGTTCAATGTTATTTAATTTTGAAAAATATTTATCATATGCAGAGACATTCATTTAGTAACATTTTAAGTTTAGAAATGGGTTTTATCAATATATTTTGGCACAACTGGCCATTTGAGAACATTAAATATCCTGATATGGCCCAACATGAAAATGAGTTTGACACTGCTGGTACAGATTAAAGTATGCACATATATAAAACCTATAAGTCCACATAAGGTGAGGTGGTCCGATTGAAATGTAATTTAAAATGAGATTTGTTGATGACCCTGAACCCAAAGATCACAGAAACATTGACCTGTTTGTTAAAAAATAAAACATATCTCAGGTTATAGATCTGCAGAGCTTGTAGCAACTTATCCCCAGAGATCTGCAGCTACAAATACAGCAAACATGTTTCTAAAATCATCAATCCTGCGGAGCTAAACCTTCTCAAGAGCTTATATGTGCATAATTTTGAAAACATGCACTTTAACTTTTGCTTAAAATTTAGAATTATGAACTACTTTGCAAAGGTCTATCATATTCAACCCCAATAAACTCATTTTATGCATATTTTAAGTTTTTGGCTGTCGTGAAAAAGCATGAAAAGTTGAACTGTTATGAATATTTGAGTGAACTAATGCAACTACTTTGGAAAGTGGGTAGATGGGTTGCTGCTCATCGCTTTGCAGACTTTACTGCTCCTGTTTCTCTGCACACAGGCTCTTACCTACACAGCTCGTCTCTGGAGCAGTAGTTCTGGAGGCTGAGGCAGTTGGGCTTGCCGACTCTTTCCTCCCCTCTTGCGTTCTCCTCAAAGGAACATGATGGCACAATGGTTTTCCTCCGGCGCTCCCCACACAGAGTGTCAGAGCAGGGACAGAAAAGAAGAGCGAAGCTGTACTCCTCCGGCACACGCTCCAGGAAGCGCCGCAGGGCTTTGTGGCATTTCTGGCGGTTGCAGCTGTTGTCGGTGGCTGTTGCTCGCTTGGTGCAAGCTACCACATACTCTGAGCGCAGGGAGCCACATTTCTCATAGAGGCCGCAGTCCTGAGCGGCCTTCAGACACTGGTTCTGGCCGTCCACGACAACAGAGGAAGCTGCAGGAAGCAGAGTACCGACTCGTTAGTGTGAAGTAAAACAAACAGCTTTCTAAACCAACAGGACATACTCTACCTGCCATGATGGAGGCCATTCGCGACACCTCTATGTTTCTCACCAGATTCAACTTCAGCTCTTCATATGGGGACACTTCATACTCATCGTACACTGAAACAACATTGGACCACATGAATGAAGCAATGAAGCAAAGAACACCCACGTACAAAGTGTGTGTTTTCTACCCACCTGCGAATCTCACGGTCCAGTAAACCTTCAGGCAGTGCTCCTCTCTGCGAGAGCCCCGCTGACACTTGCAGACTTGAAGGGGCTGATAATGCTGCAGTGAGTTTTGGGCCTCCAGGCACTCCAGGCGGGCATCTGAACTGAGAGGCGACACGGCTTCCTCTGCCGCACAGTACTCCAGCAGGCGATAGATGCCTTTGCAGGACGGCTCCTGGACACAGCCCTGCTCCGCCACCAGACAGTCTAAGGACGCAGATACTGAAACGCCGCCTGCAGAAGAGGAGACTCTAACATTATGAGCTGCAAACAGGTTCATTGCAGACGCTACGGGTTGCAAGCTAAAAAGTAAGGTAACAGTGTGCTCAATTATGAATAGGTTGTTATGTGTTATTAATATCCCACGATCGGTGAAGGTCAGTGGATAATGAATCAAGTTCATCCTTTCAGCAAAAACCATGTCCGGCTGCACTTCACCTGTCAGAGCAGAAGGTTTGCAGTTTATGTTCTGGTCAAAAAGTCAAGTCAAGCCTGAAGTCTTTGCAATTAATGTGCAACTTGAGTGTGAAACTCAGGTCTCCATCTCAGCCAGGAAGCAGGCTTGTAGTGATAGATTGCAGACAGCATTCTATGAAGTAACATACACCAAAATACACGATTTTAGATTAGATGTGGTTACATGCAACACTACAACGAAATGATCAATCATCACATTTAAACTAAAACAGGCAGTTAATCAGCTCATCTCAGGTTTCAGGCATGGCGTTAAAAAAATCTAAATCAGTGCAGAAACCTGGCTCGTCAACTTTATGATCCCTTAAAGGGATTAAAAAGATGTTAAAAAAAGATGAAATTTTGGAGCTGCAGCTCTTTTGCAATAAAACACCTTATTACCTTATTTGGATGCAGAAAAACATTTAGTTGACATTTTTCTTAATAGTTTTGAGAGTCAAGTATTGAACCACCTCAAAATTTCACCTGCACAGAGCCAAATTATCCATGAAGACAAAGGCAGATTGTTGACCCAAATCAAGACCTCTAGATCAAAGTTTTATTATCTGACAAGAAAAAAATTAATGACATTGTCCTAATGTTTCCCAATGTTACTTGCATAAGAAGATCTGTTTTTCCAACAGGTCAAATTAGTGAGTAATTTTTTTCACCGTCAGCTCAGGTTTTTGTTTGTATTTTTATGTAACGGTTTTAATAATTTCTTCAGCATCTTAATGGTTTTCTCAACTATATTCTTTCTCACAAGTCAATGGTAGACTGTGTAGACTAGCAACAGTTCCTATATTTTCTAGTCTGTGAAACCTTCAAATTATTTGTGAGAACAAAATATCTGTATTCCTAGTTTTCTTGAAAATATTGCTAAAATATTGCCACCTTGTCTTGAACCTTGCACAGTTTGCCAGCTTGTCTCTTGAGCAGAAGGTATCGTTAAAACTCTTTTTTGCCTAAATGGTCTCACTGTATTCTCCTGTCTGACTTATTGCAGAGTTTTGGTAAGTCCGTGGTCGCCCAAGCAAAAGGTTTTGATGCCCTAAAGTCCCCTTTCTCTTTTACAACCATTTTGTTTTACTGTTGTTTATTTTGTGGAAGTAATTGGCCAAGGTCTTGGTAATGACTGCACACTTATTTCAGCTTCTTTTGCCTATATTTCATCAGCTAATACAAACACATGTACAATAAAGATTGTACACTGTTAAATCACAACACAGTAATGTCAGATTCCTGGCAATGCTCAGTGTTGGACCATATTGATGTCTTTCATGAGTCATACTAGTAATGAAGTTTTTATTTTTTATTTTTTACAGGCGATAATTTATCCAGGTTCCCCAGTGCAGGATTACAGTTGCTGACATCCATCCAAAGCACATTTTCAAGATTGATTTCCTTTCTTTCTGATTTCACAGATGTTCACTTCGCCGGAACAACGTTTTCAAGCGTTGATTATTTTGACAAACTCTATTTTCATCACTGGATTCATCACTGGAGAGCTTCTTGGATATAGCAACCCCAGCAGCATTGCCTTCATAAACTTGGCATAAATTCTGGCGAATAGACAGCCTCACACACACACAAACATAAAAAAAAAAGAAAAAAAATATGAACATGATAATTTTCTGCCTCAAAAGCGACGCTGTTCAGCAGCCAACTCTCAAATATGAGATGTGTCTAGAATGCACAAACCCTCACAGGGAGTTTTTTTTTCTAAAACATCGTTTGAACTACTCCATTCATCATCACAATAAAACTTGCATTGTCATGAGAGTCGTTAGACTCTGAAGGATAAAATATGTTGAAAACATTTGTTATGCTTATTGTACTTCATATACTGTAGGGACATACATGTAATTTATTTGGAAAACATATATCATTGTCAGACGCCGTAACAGTGAGTGTGAGAACCTTCTTTAACAGAAATGCATTTATTTGGAAAAAGCATTTTAGCCAACATCAAACACCGCCTCCAGATGCAACACCTCTGTGAAGCTAAAAACAGTTTATTTAACACAATTCAGCTTTGGAAACAGGCCTACAGTTATTTGAGCATACTAAATTTACACAAAGAGTAAAGCTACAGTTTTTATGCAGTAATGTGTTTCAAAAGGTAGGCGAAAGGAGAACAGCATGATTATAAAAATAAATCGTAATCACTATTTTTGGTACAACTCTTCAATATGATACGTTCATTTAAGTTCAGGAAAGAAATGGCGTTTACTGCACACAAAGCAAATATTTGCTTGAAATGTTGGCTTTGAGCCATTCGAGAAGCACTGTAGCTGAAACTAAACTCCAAATCACACCTCAGTAAAGAAGTGCCAATATGAAATCACTTCTCAGAAAGCCAACTACTACAACAACCACAGGCACGCCTCCAATCCATATTCAAGAAATTCCAGTCAACTTTTCGCTCTTTTCATAGTACAGAGACAGTTTTCACAAATCATCCGATCCTACAACTCCACAGGACTCACAGACTTTGCCTGCAGCTACTTCCTGTCTTATCTCACAAATCTTGTGAGGATCATTTCTCTTTGACACTCACTGTCACGTTAGGGCTATCCCGTGGTTTGGTCCTTCACCTATTCTCTTCATCATCATCTATCTCCTTCTTTCTCTGGATCAAGTCACCATCTGTAATGGAATTTTCATTTCGCCGCCATGAAGATGCAGCCAATTACATGTCAAAAACCAGAGCTGCACTTCCAGTCATTGCCATCAATGTTGGCACCAAAAGATGCCATCTTTTGTTGAGGTGCTGAGGAATGTTGCAATTTATTAAAATTGAATGAATATTAATGAAATTCATTAAATTTCATTGAAATTGATTAAAACTAAGAATAACGTCCTAAAACAAAGGCCTGCGCAGTCAAGATTCAGACGTGGTTATAAGGCGACAAGCCAAAATATTTACACTCTACAATACAGAGCTATTAATCCTCAGTACTCGTTTCTCTTCAGAACCACAACAGCCCGTCTGTCTATAGAAATAAGGAGTTAGGGTTGTTTTGACTCAAAATGTTCCAACCAGGAAGGTCTGTGAGAGAAAAGCCACAAATCTCTCCATAATGATGATTCTTGCCCCATTAGAGTCACAAAGCAGAAAAGACAGAAGCTGCCTGAGGGAAACAATGGGGGGAAATGCTCTTTGTGAGTGAAAAATGTATTTTATTAAAGCTCTTCTGGAAATTAGTTTTTTTTTAATGTGACACCTAATTACCCTTACCAGTTTCTACCCATACGATCTCAGTCTAGCAAAAAATATAACGTGTGTGTATAGGAAACACACACACTTTTCGTCTTGATTTTGTGAATTTGTCGTACCCTTTTATCAGTGCACGCCACGCAGAAGAAGAGGCGAGCAAACGCATAAAGTGTGTTAGAAATTAAACCTAATGAATGATGGCTAGCAGATCCGTACCTGTCTTTTTATCACATGTGCTCACTGGCTCAGCTCGTAAACATAAACATATAATCCATCGCCTCAGTTCATGCACAAACCCGGCTTTTGAGTTCGTCTGGTGACACACTTCGATTAAGCTCCTGCTGACACGTGGCACAAAGCGCGACTGCAATTCAATTCTGCTGCTGCATGTTTTGTAATCTCGAGCACCGCATGAGGTCCATGTCTCACTTTGGTATGAGACATATCATGAACAGAAGTTGTGTTTCATCCCCGCCGCAGGAAAACCTCCAAAGCCGCCGCACAGAATCCATAGGAGGAGGCGGGACGAAAAAATAGTATCACACAGGGCAGTGAGTCATTGTCACAGTCACAGCTCCGCGTGAAGTGTAAAGGAGATCATTACCTGTCTATCTGCAAAGTCTGCCTATGTATTATGTATTGCTAATTGTACCAAAGTGTCAAATCCCACTGTGTTGAGCTGCAGTTTAAAGAAGCTTCTTGTAATCTTCTGTATGCACAGAGAGCACTTTGTTTTCTTCTATTCTTACCACAGCGGAAAACAGAGAGCCAACAGTCTAAATTGCAAAGAATTGCAATTGTATGGAGGCAATTTTTGTTGTATGCAACTGGGATTTTAAGTAACAGACCAACATGAAGTAGTCCATAATTGTGAAGTGGAAGCCATATGATGAATGGCCTTCAACGTTTTTTACAAATAGCAATCTGAAAAGTGAGGCACGGATTTTAAATTTGGGGTTTGCCTCAACCAGCTTTGCAAACTGAAAACTGAAATGCTGCTAATTTGTCTTTAATAACTCGAGTTCATTCAGATTGGGCGACGTCTACGTTAAGCCTATGGCTACAGAAAATGCATTTAACAGTTTTAAAATAAAAGCCATTGTTTTCATTCAGCTTCATAATTATGAACTATTTTGTCTTTCCTTTATAAAATCCATATAACATGTACTTTTGTTTGTAGTACATTTTAACAGGAAAAAAGGCTTTACAGTGGCAAGGCAAAGTAAATTCTGCAATGCAACATTTAAAAAAAAAAAAAAAAAAAGTAGAAAGCCTGATTGAGAAAAATGTTAGAAAAGACAGAGGCTGATTTTTATTTTAAATGATATAAAATAGGAAAAAAAAAAAACGTAAGACATGAATTACTTTGATATGCGAGCACCCTATTGATTTCTCACTGGAGTGATTAATAGAATTTGTGAGGCAAAGCTGATGAAGGTTAACGCCGTGATTTTTGCGCCGCCCTCAACACTCTGCGCCCACTCTCACAGGGAGAGACGGTTTGGCAAGTTCCTCTTCTGTCTCTTCAAACATGGTGGGTTAGGCTGAAGAGAATCCAGATTGTTGGGCAGTAATTTGATTAGGCAAGAGAGAATGCCTAGTGGGAAAGTGTGAGTCTGATGTGAAATTTGGTCGGGAACTGTGACAGAAGGGACTTGTCGACAGGAAGTCACACACATAGCAGCGAGACACTGCAGTGAACTAAATGCAGAAACATGCCAATAAGTGACACTACTTGCTATGTTTTCCTCGGAATCAGCTCAAATGAAACTAAAATTGTTTATTCCCAAACTGGCCGAATGTTGACTGGTAAATTTGGGAAACCTCTACTAAATGCAGAAGAAAATGCATGAGGTGTTGAACTCTACATTAAATGTGAATAAGAACAGAGTTATTATTATTCCAACTTCTACTTCTGTCCCTTTTATTAATCCCTGCTGAACTGACTGAAGCTCTTCACACTCTGTGGTCACAAGAGAGTGTAGTGATGGCGGCACAGACATTTGGCAAACCTTTACAAACTCCAAGCCTAGAATTGACTAAATATGCCTTGCTGCCATGCTTTGATAAGCAGAATCCTCAATTAGGCTTGATGAAATGCAAACAAGACCTGGAATCTGTGAGGCAGGAAATCCAGGAATGTGGTCCAGTTGAGCCTCTTTTTCCTAAGTTTCTTTGTGCAGACTAAACAAAGAAGATTGCAGGTATTGTGTATCGCCAATAAGCTGAAGCCAGAACCGAGCCCAGTCGAGCAGTGACGGATGGTAAAATGGTTGTCTGAAAAAAGAAAAAGTTGAGCCAGAGGTGCACTTGAGTGCACGCTGATTTTATGTTCTGAAATAGTGCGTCTACTACGTGGCTAATGCCTCATCTAATGAGGCACGGCAGTCGGATTGTGGAGCCACATTATGCATGCATTAACCACAACACCCCACAAGCCTCCACAGTAGTTCAGGTTAAATGCATCAGGTGCATCATCAGCCAGTCGGAGTGAATCTTCCAGGCTTCTGCCTTCTGCTGTTTACTGTGTTCCTAAATTTCAATGTGCCACATAATTTCTTGGCCACATGCACACACACACACGCACACACACGCACACACACACACACACACGCATACACACACACGCACATGCACACACACACGCACACACACATGTAATGCCCATTGATCAGAGCAGTTTTATCTGTGCAGTTGTCTGTGAGTGACAGTCAAGATTCAGATTAACACAAAAAACTGAGTAACTGGCAATGGCAGTTAGGTGATAGAAAAAAAAAAAACAATCAACATAACACATTTTTTAAGAGGCTGGTGGTGAGAAATCACATTTATAAAAGGTGAAATTATGATGACAGTTATCCTTCAATAGTTTAATTACATTAAAGCCAAATATGTAAATTACTACTTATGATAAAAGGTTTATTTTATGTTTTATCTTACCTGTGCGATGTTCAACAGGCACCAATTATTATTATTTTATTTTTTTGTGTCTTGCTGTTGTGAGCAAAACGGAAATACAAAATCAGAGTGCAGACAGACAATGCCTCAGCATGAGGAGAGACAAAAAGACGGCACGACAACAAAGAGAGAAAACTCTACAAGTAGAAAAACTCAAAAAGTCAAACTGAGAATGCTCATGAATATCTTTCACTTTATGTGAACTAAAACCGAACCTGTGACAAACACTGGTAAGGCTCAATCGGGTCCAGTAAGTAAGGCACAGAAATAGCAGCAGTCAGTCAACAGTTGCAGCCTGCACTGCCTGGGATTTTTGTAATAATCCAAAGGGGCCTGGCAGTAACAGGTCAAAGTCGGGTTAAATGTCATTTAACAATAGTTTTCAAACGTGGCACAAACACCGTCAGGCCTTTTAGTGTCAGGCCATTTGTCTCTGAGATTTCTGCAAGGTAAATTCAGGGAAAGGTGTGAATGACGTCATCTGCATTAGCTGGAAAATGATAACCAGGAAGGGATTTCTGTATTCTGACACACTAAAGACGGCAAGCCGCAAAATTATTCATAGCTATTGAATATTGTTCCACAAACAATAAGGCATTTCTTTGAATTTTATGTGAGAGACCAGCACAGTGTTACTGCAAAGCTGTGAAGAGGAAGAAAGAGGACGCATGGTTTTAAAAATCTTTCTCAAAAGTCTTTAAAGTGTGGTACGCTTTTGGAATTTAGCCAGATTTACTCCAACACCTCCAAATAAAACTAAGAACAACCTTTTTGTCCTCAGAAGGCACCTAATTAGTAAAAAAAAAGGAAGGTTAATTTGTGTGTAAATTAATCTCAGAATTAATCCAGCTGTCCGCTGAAGGCCTCAGAGGTTTATTAGAGAACATTAGATAACAAAAAGCATCAGGAAGAGAGAGGAAAACAGCGGTTGTGGATGAGATTGAAGCAAGGCTGGGTTAGAAAAAAAATCTGATTTGAGCACCTCATGCACCACTGTTCAATCTATCATCTGCAAATGAAGATTGATTAAGACAGTGGCTCCCAATCCTGGTCTTTAGGGACCACTGTCCTGAAGGCGTCTCCTAGCTGCCTCACACCTGACTTAAATAACTGGACATTTAACCAACTTCTGCAGCACTTGACGCCATGAATCATTAGAATCAAATGTGCTGAAATAGAGACTTATATAAAACATGCAGGACAGTGTTGCCTGAGGAGAGGAGGGTTGGGAATCAGTGTACGAAGACATGGCTTTCCATCAAAACTGATATTAATCACGGATGCAGCCAAAAAGGCCTATGGTAACTTTGGAGGAGCTGCAGAAATTCACACAGATGGGGAAACTCTGTACCAATGAGTTGACAGGAAAGCAATTAAGCATTTAATAGAAGATAGGTAAGAAGAAAGCAGTCGTTGAAAGAGTAAGAAAATGCTCTTTTGGTGTGAACATACAGCTGGAGCTAAAAATGAAATGGTTTAGATAACAGTCAATCAGAATTCAGACCTAAACCTACTTGAGAATCTGTGGTAAGGCTTGAAAATTGATATTTACACATCCCCACCATCAAATCTGGAAATGCATGCGACATTTTTGTCATTCAAATTTGCGGTCTGCATGGCTTGTAGCGACATACCCCAACAGACAGAACCAGAACTGCAGCAAAAGGTGATTATACAAAGCATGGGTGTATCTGAATAAAAATGCATCCCATACATTTCAGATTCTTACTTCAAAATAATTTGAAAACAATTCACCGCCACCACTTTGTGTTGGCCTGTCACATAAAACCCCACAGGCGGCAGAAACATGAAAAGGTTACTTTAAATATGAAAGTATGTCTTTTAACTTAAAGACGCATAAAATCAAAATCAAGCAGATATTGTGTTATTTGATGTTCTTCATTTTGGTCTTGATGACAGACAAGCTGGGGAGGCTGCACTCTTATTCTGAAGTTCCTGCCAGCATTGTTGAGGTAGCAGAAACGACCAATGAAAATTAAATATAAACCGACGCAGATTTAAGACTCCGTTCTGCACAATCCGCAGTTCTCGGCGACGTTAATGACAAACTTTGAATCAAATAATTTTTGATTTCCAATCAGGTATAATAGGAAGAACTGACATCATGACAGAGTATCTAATTTGCATGTGTAATGAGTCAGATCTCAATTAATTGGCACTTGAAAATGAATGTTTTTCCTTGGTGTGATTCCACCTAAGCTAAGTACTCTGTGTGGCACACAGAATGCATGAGCGGCTTGACATTAACAAGAAAAGCATTTAATCTTTTTCAGCGATCCTAATCTCTAATGGGCACCCGCAGCCAACATTATCGGGATGCAGCCGGACGTGTGGAAGCCCCCGTCTCCTCTTATCTTGTCATGATCTAAACAATTATAATGTCTGCATGCGTCTCAGCGACGTTGAACCCACTGAGAGACGAGAGAGGTGCTCTAAATAAAAGTCATTCAATGCGGTGCATGCAAACAGGAGAAAACATGAAATTCAAACAACAGCACTGATTAAATTGATATTTTTTTGTATAAAAGACCAACAAGTTTTTTTTTTACTTTTCTTTACCAGCCGAGCTCAGATTTTAGGCTTCGGTCGTAAACAACTTATTTATAGAAAGTTGAATGTGTTCGCAGGACGAAGAATCCAAATCCGTGAAGTGTGAACTATTCTGGACAGCTTTGTTTCCATCTGATCATCAGCTAAGACAAATGGATTCTCCAAACCTGTCATGCTCACCTAAAGATTTAAATCATTACTTCAATTTTACTTAAGCTCTGATTTAGTACTGAGAACTAAAGTGTTTAAAAATTCATGTGTGATATTTGCAGCAGCCCAGGACAGTCCAGTCAATACTTTGAAGAGCCTTTGTCTGGATCTGGTCCAAGGCAGAGATAACGGACCTGACCCAATGATGTCATCCACATAGAAAACACTTTTCCTGCTCTATGATTTAATAAACCTCTTTGACTTTATGTCTCGGTAGCTTACCTTGAACCGAGAGTGAATTATTTTGCTGCATTCTTTTGGTTTGAAAAAAACATCTCTGTCTCTCTCTCTCTCTCTCTCTTTCTCTCTCTCTCTCTATCGCTCTCTCTCTCACACACACACACACACACACACACACACTTTTCCCTTTGTTCTTGTATTTTAATAACTATCCAACATTTATGTACACAAGCAAATTTTTGTACCTCAAATACAAATCCCTTTAGCAAAAAGAACAAAATTTCAGAGTAATAATGTACATCTTAGTCAAAGATCAATTTTTATTTTTATTTTTTTTTGTGCTATTTTATGTATGAAATTTTGGAAATATAGATCTGCTAAGCTTACTGTTGTTCTCTAAAATAAGTTGCTCACAATATTGCACAAAATTTAAAATAAAAAATATTATCCTGAGGCTGCATTTCTAATTACTAAATAGACTGAAAAAGTATTCATGCCCTTGAAAGCCCCTGCGTGCCAAACCATAAACTCCAAAGTATTTCATTGAGATTTTTTGTGACAAATAGAGGAGACGTGGTTGCAGTGTATTTAGGGACAGCAGAGTGAAGGGGTCTGAATATAAAACGCATGTGCATGAAAATGCGACACCTGAAAATAATGGAAGAGGAAAATGTGTGTAATGGACTCATGCAATTAAATGATAAATGCTCCTTACCCTGAGAAAAGACATTGAGCAAAAGTCCAATGATCATCATCCTGTCCGGTGACATTGGGGGACAGCTGCGGAATGGGGAAGCGGGTACCCGGCTCGCTGAAGCTCAGTTGCCCGTCTCCTGCTTCATCCAGCCTCCTTCTGCACTCCTCTGCTGCTCCCGCTGCTGTGTCCGCTCGGACTGAAGTGTTCCGGACGGTCTGCTGCACAAAGTTGGCAAAACTGAACAGAAGTGACTCAAGCTCTCGCGATTTTTGTCGCTCCCCTCATTTTTATGATTCGTACGGAACAAGGTAAACATTCAGCGGGTTTCCTGTGAATTGCTTGAAAAGTGGAAAAGATTCTCTGCCGTGTAAAGACTCCCCAGCAAAGGCAAACGCACCTGTCTCCAAAGCGCGTTGCCTTTTACGCTTCTGCGTGGGATTCCACGCGCAGCTCAGCTCCACGGTTGTCCGCGCGGACGTTGAGTGCGGCGAAGCCCCAACCTGATTGGCCCCCGAACAGGCTGGACGTACCAATGGGGAAGACAAAACGTTTCCTGTTGAAGGAACAGCTGGGTCTTTGCGGTCAAGTTGTAACTTCGTGGAAAGCAGGAGGTGGACAGTAGGAAGTAACTGAAAGGAGGCGATTTTTAATCTTTTAATGCCACGGTTAAGCTTCAATTGAAAACGTAGAAAACAAAAAAGTTCTCTAATCACAATAACAAATTTCTGAAAATGATTTACATAACTTCCAACAATGAACAGTACTGGGTTCGTTTAAGACTGTTCTTTTGAATTAATCAGGATAAAGAGGTATAGCCAATGCCAAGAAAGAACTATTACGCAACAATAAAACCACTTAAAAACAGACACTGTTGTTCTTGTTAAGACATTTTTTTTGAACAGCACTGAATCCCACTCATCCTCGTTGCTGCTGTTAAATTATTACAGATTCAGTTTTTGGTCAAAGTAAATCAGAAGTGATGTCGGATCAAAATTTCTAGTTCTGTCAGCTAAGTAAATCTCTTGAATTTCTGTTGGTTTTGATTCCCCCTCTCAATATTATTACTCGACTCCATCTGGCCACTTTTTGAAAAAGTTCAACCCCCACAGCAGAAGTGTCCATAAGGCAGGGACAGTTTAAATGGTTGCACTTAGAGTCAGTGTTTTATGGGTATAATTGTGGAACTGCGACACAGAGGCAATCAGCAGAAATGATTAGTGACACTAAACTGTGACTGTTAAAATAACTGTCAAGTTGTATTTCACCATTTATTATTAAAACTAGCATATCCGTTAGTTCTATTAAATCCTAGATGATTTCTATTTCTTCTTAACTGTTTATGGACAGAAGCATTTTCAACAATATTTTTCATTTTTCATAAACTACTCATTTGAAGTTGAGAAAGTTTCATTCCGTTTGCAAACGTGAGAGCTCTTGGGGGCCCTCTGCTGGTTTAGGAGCCCGAAGGAACAGTATTGTTTGTGCATATATCCTAATTTCTGGTTTTAGATTGTATGACAAACAATCTTGAAAATATAAAATTAAATGAAGTAGGTTCCAATCTCTTCAATGAAGAGTCATACTTAGAGTGTTTCCCACTTTTATCCTTCTGTAATTGTACTGAGAGACTATTAAAGATACACTGCGCCTAACCATGTAATTGAAAGGTATTTACCCTGAGAGAAGAATCACTTTAAATGTGATTACTCACCTTTGACCCTGAAGAGGTATTTTGCCTCTTTGTGTCTGGCCTGCTGTACAGGTAAAAAGCTCAACATAATTTCCTTCTTTGTCATGAGAAGCAATTCAGCTCTCCTCATATTTTTTATGTGTACATTGATGAAGAAATGACTCATTTGAAAAGCTTAGCTTCAAAAATAATAAAGTCAATAAAAGTACGGCTTATGCTGAAATTAACTTGTCAAAGTTCATAAAATGACTCATCTTACAGCATGAAAACATTGAATACCTGTGGCTGCTTCTCGCCAAGACAGAACAAAACCAATTTCCAGCTGGTGCCTGAAGTTCCAAATGTTGTGTACATTTGTTTTAAACTTCACTAACAACTTAACCTTAATAGTTATACAAAATCCAGTAGGGAATTTAACACATAGTACAATGTCAGAATAAAAAAATAAAATAAAACACCAAACAGGATCACAATCATCATAATACAAGGCCATTGTACACACACAAACAAATAAAGGAAAAGAAAATTGAAAAAACAAAAGTAAAATAATAAATTTAAGTCATAGAACAGAAGACAAACATCTCTACAGTTGGAATGCAATTAAAAAGGTATCCTGGAAAGGGGGAATAGATGAAGCACAAGTGCAATTTCACGCACAAAAAAAGGCATTGAGGAAATGTGTCCCACAGGTACTGGGCAGCAGGACAGAATGTCCAGCTCTGGATCCAGGATCACAAGCTGGACTCGACTGACCCGGGTGGAACTAGTGGGGGGAACTTTAGTCCACCGAATATTTAGGTTCATGCTCACTCAGTGTCTTGTTGTCCAAACACATTCTGATTTGTAAATTATGTTCTGCACATCTCAGCAAGAAATGCTGTGTGACATGGTCCTTTCTCATGCTGACTACAGTTTCATGTTCAGCAGCAGGTGTTTTGTTAGACTAATGCCTGCAGTCCAAAATGTGCAAATCTGAAGCAGTAGTGTTCTTCCAAACATATATTTGCATGATTCATATCAGAATATGAGACAGGTGTCATCTTGGGTTTTCTTTAAATGGCTTTCCTTTGCATTTTTGTTTTTTTACATTTAAGATGTTAAATTTGGTCATTGATGATCCTAACAAAAAGGAGGGATTCACAGACATTTAAAAATGAGTTCTTCCATACGGAGTGAGATTTGAATTCTGCTAAATGTAAGATTTCAACTATTTGTTGACATCTGCTGTCAATTAAAAGGAAGTACAAGCTGGCAAATACTGAATCCGTAGTTCCAAAGTTTGGTAATGGTAGTAAATAATTTGAATACCCTAACAATAAAAAAAATGTGCACAGCTGTCTAAAATCTGATTATAATTGATAGATGTGTTTTGCAGTCATTTCTTTTTAGTTGTGATCATCCTGTGCTAGGTTTAGTTAGTTTAGAGAGTTAGTTTAGTTTAGCTTGCATGTGGTGTTATCTCCTGGGATTCTGGCTTTCTCGCACAGTACAAATTGGCTAATCTAGATGTCCCTTAGATGCGAGTGCACTGCCAAGGTTGTGTGTCTCAGAGTTGCCATGTGATGGACTGGTGATCTGTCCAGACATGCACACCAGTCTGCATCTACACCTGGATGGATGGATCATGAATGATGATAAGACTCAGTGAACCAAGAGTCCTATCGTCTTGGTTCACTGATAGCAAGTTATCTTTTGCTTCCCCCTGGTGGACAAATGCATAAATGGCATGTGTTTCATTAGGTTTCTCATCAGCAGCCCAAGATGCTGCATTTAGCAGGTTTACTCTGTAACTTGCAGTGTACGTAGAGGAGGCGGAAGGCAGAGGGAGTCTCCAAACTTACATGAAATCAAATTGAAAGAAGTGTTTCCTTGGTGTAATCTAATTAGTAAATTGTTTGGGAAAATAATGTTTTTTTTCTTCTTCATAGAAATGACATAGGAAAGCCATACATAGCCTACTTTGGTGGAGAATTAAATTGCAACAAACCCATACATTAGCTAGGCAATGCTATATGACTGATTCTGCATGGATAATTGGGTATTGATGGATGGATGGATGGATGGATGGATGGATGGATGGATGGATGGATGGATGGATGGATGGATGGATGGATGGTTGGATGGATGGATGGATATTAAGGTTGCTTACTAATGTAAAGACAGTCAAACAAAAGGCATTCAGAATTACATTAGGTGAGTCTAATGTCCACAATTTCAAATATTTTGGACAACAGCCATTTTTATAAACATTTTTTAGAACACTTTTGAAAAATATATAACATCCTGCCCTGATAAACAATTAGAAAACTATACATATTTGTAATGCCTATAACTGTGTGCTTTGTAAGGTGGGATTTTTTTTTTCATGTTGTTTGTGACTGTTAATTGCTTGCATATGCCTAGACTTGTGACTTGCTCTTAGAATTCTGGGTTTTGCAAGATATTATTGTAATGTAATGTTTATAAAACATGTGCAACACCCAATTATTTAATAAGAGAAAAAAATATATATATTTAGGCTTTCTCAGTTTATTTTTATGATTGTTTAAAAACTATGTTAAATTCTCAGAAGAACAAAAACAACAACTGTGCTCATAATGTCATTATCGCTGTGTTTTAAAAAGAGTAGTGCTACTAGTGCATCTTAATGAACTTATATCTTGACTAGTCAGAAGTTACAGAGTGGTTTATCCAAGTATATTTATGAAAAGTTGTGTAGAAGGACATAATGTCCTTCACAATGTCAATTCAAGAGCATTTTCACAAGATATGTATAGACAAAGACACACAGATGTTTGCAGGCTATCAGAAGCTTCTTAGCTGGGTTAAGGAGAAAGGTGAGTCCAAAGTTCTCCATTTCTGTTAAACTATTTCTTTTTCAATATCATTTAAACTTCAGGGTCCCAGAGTCTGGAGGAAGGTGACCTTTTTACACATAATTAGTGAGCCATGTCATATGCCGTTGGTCCACTGCGGTATATGGCCTTTACTTGTATAGCACTTCATTAAGACTAGAGAACCCCAAACCACTTCACACAACATTCCCACATTCAGGGGGAAAGTATTTTCCTCAAGGACACAACAACAGGGATTAAACCAGCAACTCACTGATTACAGGACAAACTCCTACCACTACTGCCTTTATGTTTTATTGAGTACAGTCAACACAGCCATCTACTAAAAACCTTTTGAGCACTATTATGTATGTAGGGCTTTTTTTTTTTTTTTTGGTGTGGGGGCAGCACTTTACTTTCCTATGGAGCTTAATATGGGATAATCAAAATTATCGGCAATAACTGAAATATGTCACTTTATAAGTTACTAATCTACTTTATGTTTGACTTTTCCTTTTTGAATAATTTACTAAATTAACTTAATTGTTCAATAATTGCTATTCTAATTTGTTGAATAGTACCTGCAGTTAATCATAGACAGTTTGAATGTTTATATAGTTTCTACTCAATACAGATTTTATCTGTCAGGTAAGCTTGTTCTCAGGGTGACACTGAACCGGAAACCAGACAAGAACAAGAGAATCCACGCAGAGGTTCTTCCTGCTCTGTGTCCAAATCAAGTGAGTCACTTCACGTGAATTTACTTTCCTGGGAAAAAAGTACAGCACGCTAGCCTACGTCATTCAAATATAGACATTCTATTGGTACAAACCATCATGACGTTGAAGGCTTGGCCAATGGTTTACTGTTCGAGTTCCCGTGCAGTATCGCGAGCTATCTGGTTCGATAAATCCTCTACGCGGCTTCAAAATCGGCCATTTCGTCGGTGCAGGCCATCAGCCGTTAAGGGCAGCTGGGAAACATCGTTTAATACTGGTTACCTGAAAGGCACATCAAGAACATCGCAACATGAGTGAACAAGCTATTTCATTTGCTAAGGATTTCTTGGCTGGCGGTATCTCCGCTGCCATTTCCAAAACAGCCGTCGCCCCAATCGAAAGAGTGAAGCTTCTCCTTCAGGTAAGAAAAAATGCGTCTTCCGGGAGGCTCATTGAGTGTTAGCCATGTAGCTTGTTTCACCCTACTGAAGAACATCCTGAAGTATTACTAAATGTTCTTGTTGCTCGTCTACAAGCTTACCGAGACACCCATACGTGCCGTTAATGTTTAATACAATAAATTCATAAGAGTTATGTAGTAAAAGATCTAAGGTCATCACATAAGTGAGAATGACCTACACGAGTCCGGTTGCTAACTGCATCGCTGCGCCTTAACCTTAGCCGGTAGTTAGCTTTAGCTAACAAAGGACAAACGCTCGTAGCGGCATTGGTACACGCTGTACAACCCTGACACACCTACTTATTTTTAATTTTAATTATAATATTTCAATTATAACAGTGCTATTAATATGAGGTGAGTTTTATATCACTTTTATTTACAGTTAAAAGCCGTTGCAGTTGCTAAGGTAGCGGTTGGTGAAAGTACAGAGGCCCAGCGGCGGTTATTAAAGCCGGGTCAACTAGTTTTACATCCTTTCCCATTCGCACTGCAAAGAAATGGGAAGTTTAAAGATTAAAAATGGTTTCACTTTTAAATATTCACAAGTTATTTTTGTTTTATTATACAACTAAATCAGTTCGAGATTAATCAATCCAGTCATTATCAGCGATTACCAGAGGACAGTGATTAGAGGGTACAGTGGGGGAAGCCACTAACAACTTTCACAACTTTAACCTGCCACAAGGTCACAATGGGAGAACCTTGTGACTTTCATGTGTCTAGCTGTTGAGTAGATGTCTAATGATTTTCCTTTTACTATCCCAGGTCCAGCATGCCAGCAAACAGATCACCGCCGACAAGCAGTATAAAGGCATCATGGACTGCGTTGTCCGTATCCCCAAGGAGCAGGGATTCCTGTCCTTCTGGAGAGGCAACCTCGCCAATGTCATCAGATATTTCCCCACCCAGGCCCTCAACTTTGCCTTTAAAGACAAGTACAAGAAGATCTTCCTGGATGGTGTCGACAAGCGCACCCAGTTCTGGAGGTACTTTGCTGGTAACCTTGCCTCCGGAGGAGCCGCCGGAGCCACCTCACTCTGCTTTGTGTACCCTCTCGACTTCGCCCGTACCCGTCTGGCGGCTGACGTGGGAAAAGCGGGAACCGAGAGAGAATTCAAGGGTCTGGGTGACTGTCTGGTAAAGATCTCAAAGTCAGATGGCATACGGGGCTTGTACCAGGGCTTCAACGTGTCTGTGCAGGGCATTATCATCTACAGGGCTGCATACTTTGGCATTTATGACACAGCTAAGGGTATGTTGACTTCATGCTGAATAACTGGTATATATGGTGAGGATCTTTGTGTGGTGGTTTCTAATTTTTTTTTTTTTTTTCATATGCTTGTACCTTCACAGGTATGCTTCCAGACCCCAAGAACACCCACATATTGGTGAGCTGGATGATCGCACAGACTGTAACAGCTGTTGCTGGCCTGACCTCATACCCCTTCGATACTGTCCGTAGACGCATGATGATGCAGTCTGGACGTAAAGGAGGTGAGTCTGTTTAAATTGTACATTTAAGAGCGTGTCCAGCCTGGTGGACGTATTTCTACGGATGCAGAAATGGTCGTTTTTGCTTCATGTAGTTTGTTTTCTTTCCCACAGCTGACATCATGTACAGTGGAACCATTGACTGCTGGCGCAAGATCGCACGTGACGAGGGTGGCAAAGCTTTCTTCAAGGGGGCCTGGTCCAATGTGCTCAGAGGCATGGGCGGCGCCTTCGTGCTGGTGCTGTACGATGAGCTGAAGAAAGTCATCTAATTCTTGTTGTCACGTCACTGTCCAATTTGGCTAAATGTATTAACTTTCCATTTCTATGGACTTTGCATTCTGCCTTATTTATGGGAACAACTAGCATCTCACAAAGTAGCTGTGAGAGGTGGCTGTATGTTGTGCATCTTTGATTTTAAAACGTTCCACACCCTCTTTACCAATGTCATTCCAGATATAAAAAGAAAATTATAAATACCTCCTTGTGTCATTCACTAGGTTTGTATGGTCCCAACTTGAATAAATCTCCCCTGGGGAACAACCTTAACCATTGATGTGAACTGTCTCCTCCACTGTCATAGCGTGAGATGAACACTCACGGGATAATGAAATGCACCGAGTGGATTACACTCAACTGCTATATTTACTCGCGCTTATCTCTCCTTGAGCCTCTAGAGTAGAACACCGAAGCCTGTTCTCCTTTTGAACAGGGCACACCTCCTGCAGAGCACAAGACTTCTTCAGAACAGGGAGATTTAGGGTGATTGCTTTCTGTTGCTACCACATCTTCAGTCTAAAGTGCTTAACTCATGGCAAATTTAGAGTCTTAAATCTTTTGTCTTTTAGCTCATTTGAAAAGTCATTTTAACAAAAGAACCTTTCAAAATACACTATTTAGCTGCATGTTTCAGGCTAAATCAGCCAAAAGTCCCAAATGTTAAAGAGGTGGATCTTCATGTTTGCGCGGTGATGGATAGTAACGGTGACGGCTTGCTGTAATTCCTCCCCCCCAGTAAAATCTTAATCATTTTACAGGGGCGGAAACGCCAAAGGGTTTCATGACATTTAAATGCCAGGCATTAAACGGGAATCATATTTGAAGATTTATTTTAAAGTATAGGCAGAAATATTTTTCCAGTGGTTGGAGTTGGAGAGCGCATGTTGTTTAGCCTGATTGACAGCAGGTGGTGCCAGTGGTAAGCAAGAGGAAAACGTCTGCGGTTTAAGCTCAGACAAGCTTGAAAACGGCGTCTTAAGTTTTCTCTTTAGGCGTGATACGCACATCCAATGAACACGCACTTTGCTAACCGGTTGATGAAAGTTGAATTGTTGACAGAGCTGCTGCTAAAGTGAATGGAAAAGGAATCATTTACGTGCTCATGTTGTAAATAAATTGATCTTAAAGCTCCTTTCTGTGTCACGTCCAATTCAAAAGAAGTATTTTGTTCACAAGAGGTTCATGCTAGATGTGTTTACAGGGACATCGTAATTAAGTGTAAACTATTTTAGTCAATCAAAACGTTAAGAAGTTCAAAAAAATGGCAGAAATGTTTCATTGCAGAAACTTTTGGGTCATTTTCTGTCCAGCACAATCAAGGGGAAGAGCTGAATTAGTTGTTCAGCAGTCATTGACACTTTCTACAAGGAAGTTAGGCAACAAAAAGTCAAAGTTTAAAAACGTGATAAGGAAGCTGACCAAGCATATTAATGGAAAGTTCAGTGGAAGAAAAAAAGTGGAAGATGTGAGAAATAAAACTAATACTTTTAATACTATTTTAATAATTAGGATGTGCATAGACTATTTTTATTTTATTTAAAAAGTGAGCTTGTAATAGAAGTGTAAGATCTATCTGATAAAAGAAATTAAAAAATGCACCACCTAATATAATTTTTAAACAACGTAGTAGTCAGCAAAACTCAAGTTTTCAGGAAATTTCACCGAAAATCCACTTATTTGACAAATTAGAACAAGTTTTTCTTTATTTAAAAATAGCTACCAGAAAGGACTATATGAGAAAGTAAAAAGTTGTTTTATATCAAAACTTGTCCTTTCGTTCTCAAGCTATGCATAAAACAATATCACTGTTATGCCACCACACTCCAACCACACCTGTCGGTGGCACCATGAATAAGGTGAAAAGGTCAAGAACTTAAAAGAAAGAAAAACAAACAGAAGGAATCTTGACATGTGCCAAAAAGAGCACTCATCCTACCTCTGAGAGCATAAAAACGTCCTTATCATGTGTCTTCGTCTGCGCACAAAATCTAAAAAGCTGCATCAGCTGCTCCCAAAATGATCTTTTATTAGTTCATAAAGTTCTTGGTGGTTCAGCCCTGTGGTGCATCTCTAACTTGCTCGCTATTTATAACCCGATCAGTTTTCTGTGTTCATCAGGGGAAAAGGCCCTGCAGCTGGCACACAGCTGAATCCCAGGCTGCTGAAGGTCCTTTCTGATGCTGCGGCGCAGAGATCCAACACCACTGGTCCACATTAAATATCACAACACAGACGCTCTCAATTAACTCTGCATTAAAGTGTGTATGCAGTTTCTTTTTCTTTTTTTTTCTCCATGTGATTTTATAGATTGTGATTTATTGTTTACAATTCCATATTTTAGTTGTTAATCGTGTGTTGGTCACATTCAGCTTGTTGACTGTCATCGACGTACCAGGAAACAGAATATCGTCTACAGATGGCAGCGCTTAACTGGGTTGTCCTGCTTCTTTTATGAAGACCATCTGTACGGTTTTAGTCTGACAATGGATCAAGGATAATATTACTCGTTTAGGTCACAAACGCAGCACGGTCTGTCACTAACTTGATTGCTTTAGAGCAGGAAATGTTTCCTTTTTTTTTTTGTCCTCTTTGAGAGAATCCTTCATGGCCTGTCAGCAGCTGCGTGTCTTGCTGCGTAGCCTCACTCCCACTCCATGGTTTGTTTCTGTGTAAAGCTTCTCCATCGGCTGTATCAGTCTCCTCCCACAGTCCAAACACTCGAGTCTGCACGGTTGAAGTACAACGTAGGTGTGAAGTGAAGAATGAGCGTTTATTAGTCATAGGATTGTAACTAGCTGGCAGCTCGTCCTGGGTGTTTCCTGCATTCTGGGATCCATTCCAGCTTGTAGTTTAACTGTAATTGGCATCTACACCTACCTCCACCAGGCCACTATAATCTGTGGAATAAATGCATGTTTATTTAAATTCTATATTAGGTTTGGTTTAAAAAGTTCTCGATTCTCAACACGTACAGTGTGTTGCATAAGTATTCACACTTTTTTTTTTAAAATCATTTTGTCCGGCTGTAACTATAAGCTTTACTGAATATTGTTAGGATTTTATGTGACAGCACAACATATAATAGTGCTTAATTTTAAAGTGGAAAACATAATGTAGTTTTCACCAAATTCTTACAGGTATAAGATTAAAAAAAGGTTTACTGTGTGTTTATATTGATATTCAGTCTTTCAGGTTGTGAAATATGAGTTCACAGTCTGACCACAGTTTCTCAAGTAGAGCTAAGATTGAGCTTTCAGTATTATCTAAACCATACATGAATTCAAATTTGGACTTTGACTGGGCCACTCTAATGCACAACATCATATGTGAGCTCCTTCTATCCCTCTCCATGTTGAACAAAAGGGTCCCCACAGGATGATGCTGTCACCACCGTGTTTCATGTTGAGAACATTATCTCCACGGTGACATTAAGTGTGGATCTGCTCTATATATGTTTTGTATGTTAGATTTCATGACCAAAAGACTTTCTTCTACATCTTTGCTGATCCTCCACATGGCATGCGGCAATCTGCAAACCAGTTTCTCTTTTAATATTTGTTCCAATAAATGCTTTCTTTCATGCCACTCTTACATGAGAGCCAGATTGGTTGAGTGTGTGAGTAATAGTTGTCTAATTAAAAGATTTTTCTACCTTAACGGATCTCTGTAGCTCCTCCCGACTTACCATGGATCTGTTTTCTGCTTGCCCAGCCTGTCAGGTTTGCGCGTCTTGGTGGGTTTGCAGTTGTGCCGTACTGTTTCCAACTTTGGATATTGTTTTTGCAAGCTAGCCCATCTGTAAGCTTCTCCGCATTGCACAAATTGACTTTAATTTACTAATTAAGTAATTACTGAGGGAAGGTGGTTACGGCGTATTTTATATTGGTGGCGTAACACAATTTTTACGTTTCCACTTGTGAAAAAACCCCAAACATCTTTCATGTTGCAATTATGTGCTGCTGTGTTTCGATCTATCTGTCACATTAAATCTCAATAAAACACATCTAAATTTTTAAGTGCAATGTGAGAAAAGGTGAAAAGTCTAATTTAATTTATGGGCATTTAGTCATAGGGAGTGAAGCACAACAAAGTGAAGTGCATAAAAAACAACAACAAGACTTTCTGTGAAGTACAGGAAAGTACTAGTTTTTATTCCTTCATAATCAAACTTCACAAACAGCTTGAACTTGTACAATACCTCAGAGAGTGAAAATTACAAAAAAAGTGCTGGTAACATTTACAAAAATCATCCTTACTTAGCAACAATCAGTTTATTCTTCCACACTTTTTTTAGTCTTTTGTATTAAGGCTTAATACTTCTTTATAAAGTATATGCAAGATAAGTCTTCACAGTTTTTCGAAAAAAGTCACAATATTATGTAACATAATGAAGCTTTTACGGCTATTTTCTTTATAATAACAAATACACATCACTGGTAAATATATGTGAAATACAGGACTTATTGTAAAATGGCAAGTAATGATACTGTTTGCTGAGATAAATTGATTCCACACACTGTTATAGGAACGTTTTTGACATACCGTCGCTTAAACTGATAAAGGATGAAAAGAAAATGACAAGCATAACAACTCGAGAGATCGCCTCTAAACTTTGGCACATCCCTTGAAGAATTTTTTTTTTTTTTATAATTGTGAAAAATTAGGTTTAGATTCGAAATCATACATATGGAAGAATAGCTAAACTGGCATAAAGTGAAAACATGCTGTGTAAGTAAGGTGCTAAAATCAGAGATATTACACTGCCAGCCTTTTTTTCCTTTCTTTTGTTGCTGTTTTTCCCCCAATGGACTGACATGATTAAGGTGCAATTGTAAGACACAAAGCACATAAGTCTTTTCTGATGTCACTGAAAAAAGATTACTGGATATAAACAAACAACAACAAAAAAACTTAATTTGACCAATAGTCTTGAGGCGACCTCGTATACTCATGCATTCCCATGGATTTTGAAAAATAAGAATATTTCTTGCTTAAGTTCTGTGACTCTAACTGTGGCATGTGAAAGTAAAAGCTGTATTCATGGTATATGTTATTTGATTTTTTTTTTCTTTTTTTTTTCCCGTTGTTTAATTTTACTGCTGAAACTGTGAAACAAAATAAAAAATAAAAATAAACTGCTATATAAGGAGATGGACGTGAAAACTTAAACGTGAAACTAAGCCGAGATATATTCACAAGGATCCTCTAAGCTGCACTGGTTTTACAGGTCAACAGACGAGAGCTCTAGCCCTAGACTTTACCAATTTCACCCTCATGCATACTGTACGGTTAAAGTGACGCAACAAGCTCGCTTAAATAGTCTACATCACAAAAAAAGGAAAAAAAAAAAAAAGCAATTTGGTTTGTAGTGCAAACACAATTGGCTGGCTTCAGCTTTTCAATAATAAACAAACTCACCAAGGAGATTACAAGAAAGGCACGTACTTATGCTTCCTCTAACACGCAAATTTAGACAAAACCGCAAACATCTTTCAACAACACCACGAAGCAGAGGAAAAAACAGGAAAGCCACTACATCCAGATAAATAAATAAAAAAAAAATGGCAAAGTTTTACTGTTTTATTTTTTTTTTTTTTTTTTGTTTGGGGAAATTTACATGTACTCGTCAACGAAACCATATCTGAAAAGTTGTGGCTGCTGTCAGTGACCTCACTGAAAAAGGATGACGTATGGTACAGTTTGGTAGACAAAAGATTCTCTGGGCGAGAAGCCAATAACGGTGTGTTTACAGAAGCACTTTTTGGGATTTTAATTATTTAATTAAAGCAATTTTTATTTTTTACATTTTTGTAAAAATAGCAGTCAAAGTGACCAAATATGCAGAGAGCTCCGTGACCAGTGTTTTTAAATGTGCACAACGGTGGGTACAGCTGGGTTTTATCTTTTGGCATTTTCTTTCTTTTTTTTGTTTGTTTGTTTGTTTCTCTTCAGACGTGTTGCAGGCTGTGTGATGCAGACAAATGACACTGACTCATCGTGAATTATTTCTTCTCCTTTTGACATCCTGAATCTTGCTTCTTATGTGTAAGTGCTGCGTATTTTGTCCAAAATCGTTCACAGGAGGAAACAACAGTTTTAATGCCACTCGATTCTGGACAATAATACTCGAGGGGAGAGGAGGAGAGGGACGGGCAAGAAAACTAAAAAGAAAAATTAAAATCAAGTGGGGGGGGAAAAAAAAAAGGCAAAAACTCTGCTACAAACAAGATGTGGATGTGCACTTCAAAGGGCGACACGTTTTGTACCTACAAGTATAAAAAGAAAATGGTCAAATATCAGCACTCGTACTGTAGGGACAGTGACAACCGTTTGGTTTCCACGGTTGAAAACGTGTGGAGTTCGTTATATTGCTTTTAGATAGAAGAAGACCAAAAAAAAATCAGTCTAGTGCAAATCTCTTTTCTGGTTTGAAAAGTGGTGTTTGGTCTGATGATTCACAATCTGCTTTACCGTAGAGGGAACCGGTCAGATGAATGTGATAACTGCTTAGGTGAGAAGTGGCGTCCCTTTATATGTTTTTCTCTGAAAATCTAAAAGAGCACTCTTTTCGTTTTTGTTTTTTGTTTTTTTTTCCAGAAAAAAACAGAACAAAAACAATTTGGGAATTTTTCCTGTTTTATATACCCATCAGCTAACCAGCACCAACTCAACATCTTTTATGATCCTGTTTTTTTGTTGTTGTTTTTTTTAAGGATCATGTCATTCATGCTCCCACTCATGAAGCTGGGAGGAAGAGCTTGGTCTGGCGGCTCACATCTACGCTCGCGGGTGTTATCTGTGCAGTTAAGTCTGTCAAATACATCTCTCAGCTTGGAAATGTTGGAAAACTCACTCCAGTCCAGTGTTTGACAAATCATATAGAAAACATCCTTGAACATACATTTAGAAAAAAAAAAAAAAAAAAAAAAAAATTCCCTTTTTAAAAAAAGAAGCAAAAACTTTTAAAAAAAGTTTTTTTTTAAAAAATAAAAA
>NW_015113751.1:141135-201903 GCF_001443285.1 Poecilia latipinna
CCCAGGTCCAGCTTTTACCAAATTTAATAAAAACTACCTTTAAAAAAACATTTAAAAAAAAAAAAAAAAAAAAAAAAAAATCTCCTATTTCAAAACAGCAGTCAACACATTTCAAACAAGCTTTTTTTCATAACATCAATAATAATAATATAATAATATTAAAATACAGACCAACTTGGAGCATAAATTATCAAAAAAAAAAAAAAGACAAAGTGAAAACACATTACTGCAGCATATATTTCAGGGTTGCTTAGTTTTGATGTTAAAACTACCTTTACTACAACAGCTCCACTTCTGCCAAGTTCAGAATTGTATCCGAGAAATAATTTGTAGGGAAATAATGATATATCACGCTAAAAAAGAAGAAGAAAAAAAAAGAGCCTAAACAAAATATACATATATTTCAATGCACATCTCATAGTTTAACTTAAGTGCATGTTTACAAAAGCATCTACATACATGATATGGCAGCAGAAAGCCTCATAAAAAAGTGAAAAGAAAATCAATTTAAGCTGCTTTTGTTGTTGTTGTTTTGTTATTTGGGAACATGAAATTTAGGGTTTATAAGTGTGTTTTTTTTGTCGTTGTTGAAATCTTCGGCCCAGATGTACAACACGAAATGAAGTACGATAATTGAATTTTCCTATTTTGAAACCACAGGATAAGGAAGCATACAGCAGACTTTTACAGTGATGAATTATAGTCTGTGGTCAAATACCGAAATTCCCCAAATGTTTTTACATTCATCTCACAGACGACATGTGTTATTTTTTTTTTTATTATAAAAAATTGGTTATAAAAAAAATGGTATCTCATCACATATTTGGATTGCATTGTGATGGATAAATCCATCGCTTAATTTGGTTTCAGTGTAGTTTTTTTTTTTTTTGTTCACATATTGTCAGGTGATGATTTCTTTTTAACCTTGACTAAATTTGAGTTTTTTGAACTGCTCAGATTGAAAGATGTGAATGATTACTTCTTCTTTTTTTTTGGCTTAAAAAAAACAACCTACAAATATGTGCAAAATTAACATCTTGGTCCATCTCAAGTATAAATGGTTGAATCTATTCTAATCCACATTGTCAGATTAGTATTTTAGGGACAGCCTTATTAAAAAAATTCTATTACAAAAACACAGAAATACATAAAAAAAAAAAACAATCGGACAAAGTAATCTGAAGTAATCCCATATGATGGAGAAGAAAAGAAGTGTACAATAGTTTGCAAAATGTGTGTGTGTGTGTGTGTGTGTGTGTGAAGAAAACCAACACGTTATTGAATATCACGTTTTGCCCGAGCAACAATGCAACATTTACAATCTGATACATGTTTCAACATGCCATAAGTTTACATCACAGCTACTGTGTCGGATTCATTTTTATGTTTTGTTGCATTTCTCATTTAAAACAAACAAACAAACAAACAAACAAAAAAAAGGATAGTCTATTTTGGTCTACGATAGGCAATTAACACAATCCACAAAACTATAAACAACCAATCAAGTGACAAAGCGTACACGCAGTTTCACAAGCATCCTGCCAAAATCTATAAGAAAACAAAAAAAGAAAACTTAAGCAATCGAGTTTGATTGCAGGAACCCTACTCACATAAAAAAAAAAAAGAAAAAAGGAATTTCTTCAAAAACTGAAGTTATCCTAACCCTTCTTTGGTTTGTGAAAACAAAAAACTTGTACAGTTTTTTTTTTAAGTATCTCCTAATAATTTGCAAATTACCACAACTTTCAGAATCGCGCTAGAAATCTCTAATCAAAGCCAGGCGAATTGGCTGAGACAGCAGCAGCAGCGTCAAGGATCTCGACTTTTCCATTTGTATTTTGGGTTGTTTTTGTTTTAAAACTCATGCGTCTGCACGATAAAAACGTGATGCACACATCCAAGAGAAACAGAGCAATAGAACAGTGCGTGCTGCCTATAAAACCAGTCCGCACAAGAATAAGCTGTGCTCAGAGCTTAAGAGGTTATGAGATCTTACGAAGAATTTGAATAACGGATCAGGTTTTTTTTTCTTTTTTTTTTTTTCTTAAAAAGTAAGGGAAATGCAAATTTTACTCAAGCGTTATTTGAACTATATTCTCGGGAGTATGGAACAGATTTGCCGTTAAAACGAACTGATTTGATATCAGGTGGTTTAAGAGTGGGAAACAAATGCCAGACTTGAAGTTGGAATGTGCTGGACTGAAGACAGGAATGTATGTGTTTAGTTACGCTGCTGCACACTTCAAAACTTAATTGTCTCATCCGGCTGAACTAAGCCATAAAAAGGCCACAGTGACTGAAAAGACAAAAAAAATAAAAGCCTTAAGAGTCGAGTCTTCAGAGGCTAAAACACAGCTGAGTCCCCTAATCACTGTGAAAAAAGAAGAAAAGAAAAAAAGAGTTTGTGCTCTGCTAAAGGAGAGGGGTGATCCACCGCGGTCATCGAAGGACGACGACTGATGAAAACAGGGGTAGCCTAATAACTGCATGTTCATATAGTGAATAGAAAGTAGATTTTGTTATAGCTTAGTATCGCTGTCTTATACTTTATAATCTGCTGTTTCACTGTGTTTGTAAAGCTTAAAGTCAAAACAGAATCTGGATATCTGTAGAACCTGAACAGACACTGTTTCTGAGAAGTAACGGTTAGATAGATGACATTGCCTATATGCCTATATGCTATGAAACTACGCGTGTCTCTGGTTAAATGGACAGTTCAGAGTGCTGGAGTGATGCTCTGGTAACAAACAGTTAATATCTAACCTGCAGTAACTCCACTGGCGCCTTCGTTTACAATAAATCCGGATTAGCTGGAGCTGGAAGCTGAGTTTTACGGCTAGACCAAGAAGGGCCAAGACCAAAGGGGACTTTTATTATCTTAAAGCTCAAATATATCATAATTGAGTCATCAAGTTTGCAGACTGGGGGGTTATTTTCAAAGAAATTAACGGTTATTTATAAGGAAAATGGGAGGAGGATGCAATGTTTCTTCCTTTGTAAAACACATACTGAGACCAAAAAACAAATACAAAATCTAGTTTTCTGCAACTGCCTGGCAAAAAAGTAAAGGAATAAAATAGCATCCACTTATGCCACTATAATTTTTTTTAAAATTATTTTAAAATTTACCTTAATAGCAGGCAGTTACTCAAACCAGATGCATTTCATGTACCTCTGTTTACATAGGAAGAGATTGTTAGGGCATTGCCAGTGTTATTAATGGTTTATAAACCATTATGATGTTGTTAAGATTGGAGTTTTATTTTTGTCCACTCTGACCAGCCGTTAGCTTCAGCTTCAGGAAAAACTAATCCGGATTTCTATTAAACAAAGACACACAGGATGCGTGTCTCATGCAGGTGTGATATCGTGTTTAATTTGCAACCGAAGTTCACTTCAAAAATTATGAACCATGTCTTTAATCATAGCTGTTTTCTCCTATTTACTTCAAAAAGACGCATTGTGGAGGATTTAAAGATTTAAAATGGAAACAATCACGAGCTTCTCGTTTGGTCCACACAAAGTTTTCATTTTAAATCTGTTTTATATTTTTTCTTCTGTTCCCGTTTCTCACTTCTAATTTAAGAATAATGGTACAATTTAAAAGTGCACCCCTTCCGGAAATTGGCATGACAACCAAGTTGGAGAAGGTTGGAGAGAAAACCGGGTAATTAGTCCACAGGGGACAGAATAATAAGCCATCCCAAAACCTTTTCATCTTGCAGAAGCTCAGTTTTGTAACTTGATTTGTGTTTATTTTTCTTTCAGTTTTGTTTTCGTGTTGCTCGTCGGAGCCAGTTAAGAGGCTGCTGTGCACGCAAAAATGTGTTTACCCGAAGCCAAAACCTTAAAATTCCCATTCTGTCTCCAAATTCTAAAATTGTGCCAATCAAGCATACAGTACAAATTATCTACACTGCTCACTGCTTAGATCTTTATAGCTCCCAGTTACACATAAACAAGGCTGCAAGTTACAATAAAACCTAAAGGATCCCTGTGAGGAAATTGGGCTTTGGCTTGCATGTGTAGGTGCCTTGTTATCAAAGCTCTGGACTTTGAAACCAACTTAAGGACTACAAGCAGCTTCCCACCTCCAACAGACTGCAAACCATCACATTCATTAACAAGAAAGTACGAGTTTAACCAGCGACTGCTGTGCTCGTAGACGCTGTTATAATCTTGCAAAATGGCATTATTTACCAACAGGGAGATATGAAATATCCGGGGATTAAACCTGGATTTTATGTCGCTGTGACGGGCAGGTGTGTAAACGTTCCTCCGTCCAGCTCCCGTGTCTCCCCCTGCTGCTCACATAGCACCACTGCCCGCTCTCCCCACTCGTACAGTACATTCCAGTATATGGCTTGTTTGCAAATGTAAACTGAAGAAGAAGAAGAAGAAGAAGAAGAAGAAGAAGAAGAAAAACTCAAACAGCCTTCCGTACAAAAGAGAGAAATAACCAAGCTGAGCTTCTGAGCTAAAATCAAACCCTACTACTATTTAATTAAACGAGCATGACTGCGTTTTAAATCTTCAAATCCTCCAGATGGTACGAACGTAACACACGAACGAAACGAAAACTCGCAGATGTAGCTTTTACTGTATATGAATAAAACATTTCAGGTATTCTTTTTTTTTTTTTTAAAGGGTTCTCATTTGCTGCACTCACAAGCACTAGGTTTTCAGCTGTACTAGTATAAATAGTATATTCTTAATAGCGTATATACTGTATTTGTGCAACGCAGGAGAGAAAAACTATGAATATTCTGTGTATAGTTGCTGCATGTTCTGGTAGGCACTTGTTAGGCATACTCCCTATATCCCACAAAGTACAGTAATACTCTAGCTGCAGTTAGGATTTGTTTTTTAATCAAACTATCTGAAAATGTATTCTCTTTCTGCATGGAGATGGATACTCAAAATATATATAGCATATTTGTAACCATTTTACTCTTATATGCACTGGAAGGACAAAATGCAGTTTATTACTGTGTGAGTGGTGCTTCTTGTAGTCTACTTTGAATTGTGTGACTTGCCTGGATAAAAATAGAATCTGACTTTAAAATGTGTGAAGACAGACTGAGAGACGGACCCATGCTTTTCAGACTAAAATGACCCTGTTCTACGCTTGAAACGATCCATCTTCTCACCTCAATGCGAAGCATACATGGATATATAAGTACACGGTAGGAAAAAGAAAAAAAAAGCAGACTACTCCTTTAATTCAGCCACGCAAAAATGCTATGAACAACACCACAATGACCACCAGAGAAGCAGGAAGAGTTCTGAAATAATCAACTTCAACAGTGAAATTTTAAACCTACTGCAAGAAGGACAACAATGTACTGTAGACCCTGTGTCTCTACGCTAATATAAACAAAACAAACAGGAATATATTTCAAACACAACACAAACGGCTGCAGGCTCAAGGCTATCATCTATTTTTCAATATGTTTTTCTTTTTTTTTATCGTTCTGGAGAATATGCGAGCGTGTCGCGAACAGAAAGGTCTAGACCTACAACTATAAGAAGCACGATTGAGGAAACGAGGAATAAATTTCAGGATAATGTTGCAACAACCTTTAAAATGCCTTGCTAAGTATTTATTACCCTTTAACCTTTATGGATTTTTACACATTAAACTGACAAACTTTTATGTTGTTTTTTTTTCGTGGAATTTTATTTGATAGGCCAACACAAGGTAGTGTAGCACTGTGAAGCAGAAGAAAATAAATGTCACACGCCCTCATGTTCATTACAGCGACACCTTAAAAATCCAGCCAAATCCAGAGGTTTCTACAGAACACTAATGAAGAACAAGGAAAACACACAATTCATCTCTGATTAACTTGTGGAGCTTTATAAAGCAGTGTGGAAATGTTACATGACATATGATGGCGGCAGCATTTTGCTGTGGGGATGCTGCTTGATAAAAGGCTGGATGGAGTTAAATACAGTTTGTAAAATACTGGGAACGAGGTTAACTTCCAGCAGGGCAACGAGAGTAAAAACATAATTTAAGCTTTGACCGAATTGCTTATATTAAAGCATACTTGCGTTTTAAAATGGACCAGTCAAAGTCATAACCTAAATCCAACTGAGAGTCAGTGGATTGTCCACATGCAGGTGAACCATGGAGAGTAATCCTATGAGTGCTTTCAGCTATTTTGCAACAAAGTTTGCACTAAATTTCATTCTCTAGTTGTTCAACAAAAACATCAACTTAATGGAGCCGAATGTAAGGATAGGCAATATGGACAGAAACTCTTCTCTTAAATTTGAGACAATGACAAAAATAACAATAAAAAGTATGTAAATATTGATTTTCAATGTTACCTTTACTTTTACGACCATTACTGTTTGCTATTTCCTAGGAAAACTACTACAAATGTCTCTTAAAAATAAAACTTACCCATTATCAGACTACTTTCTTACGCTACGGCATTAATTAAGGCAGCTGTATCAATAATTACTTTTATTCATACTTTCAAATAAACAGATTTTTATTGACGCTCTCAAGGAACCAAAAGTGCTAAAAAAAAAAACAGTTTTTGGAGTTTGCAATTAGAGTTTTCCGTTACGAAGACAAAATAATGGTTAAAAAATGTCTCTAAAATGATTAAAGATGCAATAAATACCAATCCCTAACACACACACACACACACACACACACACACAACACTCACAGATTTTTATTTATGAAACCATTTGAAAACCATGTATAATTTATTTCTTCACTACCCAGTCACGCACTACCATCTGTTGGTCTGTTGTAAAATCCCAGAAGATTTTGTTGCAGTTTGTGGTAGTAATGTGAGGAAATGTGAAAAGGTTCAAAGGGCACGACAACTTTCGCAAGGCACTAAAATTTAACTTTTTTTTTTTTTTTTTGCAACCGAGAGAAGAATTAAGCACCACCACAATTAGCCGAAGTAATCTAAGGAATATATAACTATGGACAGTGAAGGACACGTGATGCTAATGCAACAAGGGGAAGGGGAAATGGGGCGTATGCTATAGCACATTATGACACACTGGAGCAAAAAGGTTCCTTCTCTTCCAAACCTCGTCTCCTATCAAACACCTTATGATACAAGAAATCAGCCACCGATGGGACAAGTTCTAGCCCTCACCCAGGTCACATGAAGATTGGCTACTTTTGTTATTCCAAAAACAACATGAGAAAAAGAATTAAATATAAGTGATCGAGAAAGAACTCATAGTGTAATTGTGAAACCAAACATCTCAAAAACCAACACCAAGCTACTACTATTTAGACCAATGATACCACAAGGCTGGTTGTACTCATCTAGCTACAGTCAATAGTGCATTTGATATAGGTGTTCACATAAAAACACGTACGTAGAAATTTAGGTGCCATGAAGGAATGTTAGCTCACCGAAACACACCCACTACACCGAAACAGTTTGACTCTCTGTCTCTGCCTTTCTTTCTTCCTTCCTTTCTTTTTTTTTTCTGTTTTTTTTTTTTCATTTTCGTTGGAAAAAGTGATGATGTTAGTTTGGCAGTGTTTGGAACTTGAACGGACGACGAACATCACGAGCTGCGTTGTGCCATACGAGTGGCGATACTGTTGGAAAGAGATCTCGGCAGTTGCTTACATATTTCTATTTAGTGCATTGTCTGTTAAGGCATGAGATTTAACCCTCCACGTGCTGTGTAGAGACAAATGTAGCACTAGCATGCAGCAATATTGCCAACTAGGCAACAACAGCTACCGAATAGGAACCATACACTTCATAGGTTTTTTTTTATGCACACCATAGAGACAGGCCCAATCAAATGTTCAATAACATGCTAATTTTACTGAGGACCAACCACACACTTTCAAAGATCTTTTCTTACAAGTGTTTATTTTCTCTCATCAAGCTAAAGAAGCTGGAGCAGGATGCGTGCCAGCTGGCCTAAGCCAAGGAATTGTTACAGGTGCCTTATTAGCCCAAAAAGGTTTGGAGAGCTGTTTTCTTATAGTACCTGCGCTGCATATTGCAAAGGAAGCCCTACAGTTGAGATATTCCACTTATCAACAATTTGATTAGGCTATTTACCGCACACAGACGCTCACTGACACACAAACACCGAAGGAAAGAGACATGACTGTGCACTAGTGACGGACTGATATCAAAGAAGCTGCACTCCATCACAACAGAAAGTTTTTTGTTTTTTTTTTCCAGGACACACACACACACACACACACACACACACACACACACACACACACACACACACACACACACACACACACACACACGTCATTTACACATATACACACATATTATAAATCTATTATTAATAATATAATATAATATTACTTCCGCCAACAGACTTTGACGGGAGGTTCTTTATTATTACTGTTGTTTCACTGTTAATGCTGTTTGGCTTGGATGTTCTCATAGGAAATTTCTGCACTGTTTCTAAAAAAAGAAAAAAAGAAATCAAATAAACTCTTATAGGGAACTGACACGATAGAATATTTCAAAGGTTTAAACATAGATGAGCACACACAATGGTTAAATAAAATAAATGCTTGCATTAACACGGCACGAGAATATACTGAAGGTAACGGCAAGCCATAACAAAAGCCGAGAATTGAGAAATTTACTAAATGAAAAAAAGTTGAAACACCGCTATTCATGTGAACTCTTAAAAAAACGAAAAGAAAAAAAAATCTCTTTTCTAAAACTATATCTCTGTTAACAGTAGTGCACTTATTGGTTTAAGCAGTGCAACATATATGCAAGAAAATAATGCAGTCCACTTATCAAGATAAAAAAAAGATTTTTTTTTTCCTTTGAAATTGAATAAAAGAAAGTTCATTTAAGGAAAACGATTAAATATTAAGCACAGGCATTTTAAGAAAATGTGCAAAATAGCACTTTTTTTTTTTCTCTGAAATGACAGGAGGTCTTTTGAAGACTTCCCTGAATGCAGTTAGTTACTCGCTTTATCGTACAACTACTGAAAGTGTTTGCTCGCTTTAAAAGAAGCAAATCCTTCAGGTTGCAGTTGCAGGCAGTTGCACGTGTGCATGTGTTTTTCTGTGTGTATGTGTGTGTGTGTGTATATATATAAACACATGTGTGTGAGAGACCTATTTTGGATTAAAAAAAAATCAATGTAAAAGAATTAAAAATATATCTGTAATTAACTTTAAGTAGCGCAATGCATGAATGAGACAACATGAACACACAAGCTTCCACATCTACTCTACACATGCTGTGTCTTGGTGTTTGGGAAAATTGGGAATGTATGCTGTTTTTCCACACAGTCCATCTGCAGCTTGTGGTATATCATGAAACAGCGTGCTATCGATTGATGGGAGCTACTTGTTTTGCTTTCAGACTGTATTTCCTTTCAAAACGTTGCATGCCATTTGAGCCTTCGACGAGCGAGAGAAAGAGAGAAAGATAGAGAGAGAGAGAGGGAGAGAGACAGAGAATGCACGAAGAGTAATGCACTCAGCTCCCACCTGCTGAAACAGCTCCGCAATCGTAATGAACAGGTTACACAGGTGTTCTAGGTTCAGGGCGGCAATTATTTTGCTTTTTAGTCCGACTCAAAATTAATTTGCGCCATCTTTCACAACACCGATCCAATCGGCAACCGTCCGACCCCCTCCCCGCGAAACTGTAATTCAATTATGAGATTAAAACCAAACAGGCTACTCAATAACAACAATAGTTGAAGTGACAAATCCTTTTTTTTTTTTTTTTTTTCCTCTAAATCTATATCCCATAACAGTCGGGTGCAGGTTGAGGAGCAGCAATTATGAAGGAGAGAGTTTAGTCCCATATTCCAGCCTGCCTTAACTGTGAAAAAGGCTAAAAAAACACACACACAACCATCAGCAGAAGACTCTTCCATTTTTTCGTATGTTTTGCAGTGGAAGAAATCTAAGTAGCCTTAACAGTCTTAGGATATTAAAAAGGCAGTGTATGCAAATGAGTAAAACTCTAAACTCCAGGAAAAAAAAAAAAAAAGAGGAAACATATTTTTGCTCAAATACTGTCTCAACACACAAAAATTTAGTAAACGTTATCTTGACCGTCAAAATTCATGGACAATAATCATAAAACAGGTGAGAAATAATCACTTTCCCCATCGCTTTGGACGGGAGGTTACAATTAAGTAAAATAATTAAAATTGGTACCTTGACAACAGCTGCATTATAATCCCTTAATACCACAGGAATAAATAAAACCCAGTGTCAAATTAAGTACTCTCCTTTTTTTATTTGATAGAAGAAGGCAATCTTGTGACCATCAGTATTTTTAGAGGGAATATGTAGCCCAACCCCAGGTTTTTTTTTTCTTCAGTTTTTTGTCTTTTATTGTTATCGTTGTTTAAAATTATACCACAGTAAGCTTGGACATCTATGTTTCCAAACTGGTCAATATGGATTCACAACTGCCATGATTCATGTGTCATAGCAATACACACACACACACACGCGCAGACGCGCACACACTTGGACAAATAAAAGAGACAGACTTATATGCAAAAATCACAAACATTCAAACATATTTGCTCATTTAAAGTCATTCAGACGTATCTAGACTAAAGGTGTGTTTGTGTGTATGTGTTTCTTTCGTAGGCCTTTCGGTAGTGTTCAACACATAAATCAGTATTTTAGGAAAGCATACATTTAGAGGCCCGTAGTTTGGATCCATCCAGTAGATCAATATCAAACCACTGAGCCTTAAGGCCACCATCTTTTTTTCTTTTAGAATAACAGGAAAAAAAAAAAAAGAAAACTTTTTTTTGGGGAAACTTAATGTGCCAGTGTCTATACTCATTACTCTTCATACCTCAAAATAAGAAAAGGAAAATCTAGTGCCATTGTATTTGTCATTCTTTCAGAAATAAGTTTCTTTTTTTTTTTTTCTTTAAATTTGTACTTATCCATCGGAGACATGCATTCGCATGTGGTCATTGAAGAGCTCCATTTGGTCGAACTTGGCAGGGCAGACGGAGCACACGTAGGTGGTCCCTTCTTGGCAGCTTGCTTCGGCAGCTACACCCACTCCCGTTCCAACCCCGGCCCCTACTCCGGCGCCGCCGCTCACTGGCATGGCGAGGGCCACAACTCCGGCTCCGGGCTCGGGGACGGCTATCGGCATTGGGATGGAGACCGGGCCCGGGGTGCCCACACTCACAGACAGCCCCGTGATGGCGCTGGCGTTGCTGTGCAGGGCCATGTGGCGCTCCAGCAGGGTCTTGTGTGAGAACTTCTTCTTGCAGATGTAGCACTCATAGGACTTCTCTCCACGGTGCAGCCGCATGTGGACGTTCAGCGAGCTCTTCTGGGTGAAGCGCTTGTTGCAGATGCTGCACTGGTAGGCGCGCACCCCTGTGTGTGTCACCATATGTTTAATTAAGTAATCCTTCAGGGAGAACGAGCGCCAGCAGATGCTGCACTGATGAGGCTTCTCACCTGGATGTGCACACAACACAAACGCATTAAGAGACTGAAGCCCCCTCCCCAACCACCACCAGAAACAATAAGGTTTGCACATTAGAGAGGAGTACTCATTTGCAGTGTCTGAACAATTACATCTGAACATGCTTCAGTGTTATTCTATTGCCATGTGTCTAAATGTACTCCAAATGCAATGCTAAAATTATGCTTTAGTTTTAGAGAGAAAAAAAAGCGTACTATTTGCATCACTCCTGGGAAAACTGTGCAAATCTTAACCTCCCCATTCTATTCCCATCTTCGTTTCTAGAGCTAATTTAGCTCCATCTGTTCATCGTGTAAACAGCCAACTTGATGAGGGCTTTGACTGAAATGTCAAAATCTGTGTGGTGCGGTCATTTTTAATGAAGGATTTCAGCATCCTCATGGTGTAGGGTGTATATCAAGCTTTCTAAAAGCTTATATCAAGCTATTAAAGACAAAACAATGAGCAAATAAGTGATTTGGAAGAGAGTCAAGTCCATTTTTTGACCCTTAATTCTCCTGAAATGTTGCCAGCAGTCTCTATATATGGACTATGTTGCAGGATTGTGTGCAGAAACACCTTAAGCTAGAAGTTAAGTAAACCTGAGCTAGCTTTGTTTAAATTTGTTTATTCCACTATGTGCTGCTTGCTGCAGAAAATATGGGGAAAGCTTCAATTTAAAAACACGGTTTTACCTAATAGAAAACCTCTTTCTCACAAAATTTGTAAATATAATTAATCCTTGGTTGCCATAGATTATTCAGATTTAATCTTGTTGAGTGATCGATCCATGATTTATCATCTCTTCCGTATGCTGCTCTGTCAGTAGCCTCCAAAGCGAGTGGTTCTGGACAGGAAATGGACTGTAATGAATAATAATGGTTGTTTGAGAAGGCTTTTTTATGGGCCCATCTAATTATATGATATTTGATTCTTTTCCTTTGTGATGATGGTTTCCCCGGTACCAAATTGATGACGTTGACGTTGTTTAAAGAAGGAACTCTACTGACATTGTAAAGTCAAGTAGAAATGATAAAGACACTTTTCAGGTGCGACCGTATAAATATTATTTTATAAGGCAGCTTAATCAGTCTGTCATTCAGTTTATGTGCCAAATACTTACAATTTTATTATTTAATCGAAGTAGTGTGACTGGTGCAGATGGTAAGATATTCATACAGTTTGTTTCTGAGTCTGAGTCATATTTTGTTTTAAAGGAATAGTTTTGAATTTTTTGATAATGTATATATAACATATCCAAATGGCTCTGATGGTTTAGTTTTACTTTTATGTTAATATGTAAAATAACAAATATAGGTGTAAATACAGGCATACTTTATCGTAATCACGAGCTCTTTAAAACCGTTTTGAAATGAAAACTTGTATACTGAAAATCTTTAAAATTACTACCTTCTTTAACCTGACCTTTGACCTAACTTTTTACCTTTTAACCATACCTGGTTTAAAATCAAACCATGCCTCATTCTAACCCAATCTGCTGATCTCTGTGAAGCCATAATCTGATACAACAGCTCACAAAAAAACTAAATATGGCTCTTTTCAACATATGATGAACCTTTTATATTCTGCTACACTCCAAGTCTGCAGCTACAATCTGAATGAAATATTTATATGATTGAGCATGCAACATGTATATTTTAACATTTCGACTTACCAGTATGGACAAACATGTGTTTGACGTAATTCTGTTTGGCAGTAAAGGTCTTACTGCAGAGAGTGCATTCATAGGGCTTCTTTTCCCCCGGACCAATCCCTCCTGCAGCCTGCTGCTGCTGAGATGGAGCCTGCGGTACCGACATGGGGTTCGGGAATGATGGCATTGCGGGTGGCGGCACTGCCACGAACTGGGGCTGCTGCTGGCCAGGAAGGTAAAGGAAAGGCTTGTGGTCTCTAGACGGCTGCGTGGGGAAGAGTGTGGGCAGGAAGGAGCTTCCGGCGGTGCCCATCACTTGGGAATTGCTGGGCACGGTGATCGGCATCCTCAGGTTGCTGGTGTGTGATTCTATCTGGCGCATGTACTGGGACATGGGACTGAGTTTGACTGAGTTTGGCAGGGGATGCATCATGCTACTGTCACTAGTGCTGTGGGAAGTGTCCCCGTCCTCCGTCTTTTGCATCCGCTCTGGGGACGAGTCGCTGACCTCTATCTGCACTGGAGCTCCTTCGATGCCTTGCTGCCCTTCCCCAACCGCGTCTCGACTGAAGCTCGTCAGGTACGGCTGCTGCTCCATGGTGTCCGTCTCTGTGCTGATGGAGGAGCTGACCCCTGAGTCAAAGTTTTCAACCTTGGATTCGCCCTCCACGCCCTCGTTGTGGTCAGTGTCATCTTGGCAGTCCCCCATGTCGTAGCAGGTGAACTCGTCTTCGGCCTCCTGCTTTATGTGCATCCCTCCTGTTTGGATGCGTACCGGTCGTGGTTGCTTGCGGCAGTGAGTGGACTCTGCACTGGACATGAAGCGTTCCACCTGCTGGGACCGTTCCTGGATGCGGTTTATCCAGGGCGGATCTTGAGATTGCTGGTCCTTCTGATTGCTTGGATCATAATTTGCTGACAGGGGGTTAACGTAAAGGGACCGCTCTCGGGTGCCATTCTGCAGAGACAGGCCGGGGTAGGAGTACAGGGATGTGTATGTACGATCTACACTTTGCTGTGATGTTACTTGCATATAGCCTGACTCTGCATCACTGCTGGGCCCAGAGGTGCCAGACTCTGGTGTGCCACGGGGCGTCTCCTGGCCAGAATCTCCTGGTATCACAGGGAACCCCCCCGGACCAGCCAGGCCCACATTCTGGGACACGATGCGGGTGCACTCATCGATGACGGTCTTGATCTGCAGAATGCTGGCAGCGGTGAGGATCTGTAGCGCTTCTGACTGAGAAACCCGCAGGATTCCACTGTACATAAAGTCAATCAGCTTCTGGATGGATTGCACTGAGACCACAGAGGGGATCTCGATGTCGCTGTAGCCCAAGAGCAGCTTGTCCTGAAAGAATGGGCTTCCAGCGGCCAGCACGCACCGGTGAGCTCGCAGCATGCTTCCATGGATCCGAACGGTCACGTCACAGAAGTGCCCGCGGTTTCGTTGCTCATTGAGGGTCTCAAGTACAGAATTGCTGAAGTTGTGGAGATTGATGTTATGAATGCGCTCGGTCATCCCCTTGCAACTGATGTCACCTGGAAAGAAAGAGCAATAAAACTCCCTGAAAAACTAATACGTAACATGAAACGTTGTTCGGACCTCCCGATTAATTGGCGCAAGTCTAAAAATTAGAATATCTTCAAAAACTTTGTGTATTTCAGCAATTCAATTCAAAAGATGAAATATATTTTCTAAAAGATGAATTTGGAACCTACAGAATCATGGGTAAGGTGTCAATCACTGAAGATAAGCTGTTAAAGGTAAAGCAGCAGATTGTTCAGAGTGCCATATCCAAGCAAATTGATGGAAAGTTGAGTGGAAGGAAATTATGTGGTAGATGAACAGGAAAAACCACAGCCTTGAGATTATTGTGAAGTGAAGCACTTTGGAGACTTTGGGGAAGATTCTCAAAACGTAGATGGTGGCAGGAATCAGTGGCCACTTCCAAGTAATGATTTCAGTCTACGGTCTACACCGGCCAATAAATTATGTCCAGACATACGGCAGGGAGGTGAACCATACCACTATTACAAATCTATATCCATCTTGAAAGACACTGTGTCTATCTGTAAGTAATTACTGTAATTGTGTTGCCGTCACTTGCCAGGACACTCTTGCAATCCCAGGGAGTTTTTTTCATCCTGTTTAAATAAAGGTTGGAGAAGAAGAAAGGTACTTGTGTAATGTCTGAAAACAGTTTATATCTTTATGTCTCAGCAACAGGCCTAAATCGAGACCTTCATGCTATGAGTAATGTACTTGTCTGGGCAAAACAAAATAACTTTTTGGAATGATCGGGAAAACATTCAGTCACGAGGAAGATTCCTGAGGGACAAGAAGACAATATGACCCAAAAAAGACACGTGAATGCGATAATATGCTTACGTTGGAAAATGAGGGACAAAACTTTATTGGTTTTGTCCCTCCAACCGGTCTCTAAATTTGAACTAACATTAATCTCTACATTTTGGGCTTGCTTAATCTGCATTTGGATTGCTTAATAAATCTACTTACATATTTAAGTCTGTCTACAGAGTCTACAGTGACGCACTCCACAGAGGCATACTACAAACAACCCCAAAAATATACTTTACTCCCAATCCTGTGACCACTGTAATTTAAGGGGTAATACAAGGACTGTGGGACGCAGAGGCAGCAGAAGAAACCTAACCACGAGCAGATTAAGGTTAGTTTACATCACATAAGTCAGATTAGACATTTTGTCATGTATAATTTGAAAGGAGGGTGAATGGTCGTGAGTTTACAAAACATGGATGACGTGCCACTACTTTTACATTCCTCGTCTTAAGCTGCCCCTGAACCGGAGACGACAGCAGAAGCATCTTACCTGAGGCGAAGAGAAAAGGGATTTGGGAAATCAAGTCATCTGCTGTTGTTAGTCTAATGTGCTTTATCAATGCAGCTGTCCATTAAGATATTCAAGATTGCTATGCTTCCCTTGTCTGACGCGGTTCAGGGAGATACTGGTTTTATTATCAGGTAGGACTTGGAGCCCACATTGCCCACTACTAATACCTGCTTTAATGACGATGGTATAACTGAGCTACGTTGGCCAGCAAAATATCCCTACAGAGAATCAACGGAGTGATGTCAAGAGGAACATGAAATTCACTAGACCTACAATGAAGGCTTTTATTAAAGCAACCTGGGCTTCCTGAACACCTCAGCAAAGCCACAGGCTGATCGCCTCCATTTTATAACCATCAAAAACAAACAGAAATAAACACTTGACGTGCATCAGTCTTTGTGTAATGATTTTATGTAAGATGAATTACATGCTTTGAATTGAATTACTGAAATAAAGGAACTTTTTGTTCTGTTCACCAAGAAAATGTTTACCTTTTACACATGGCAGTAACATGTTGGCCAGCCAGGTTTACAAAAACCTACATTAGAAAGAAAAATATATAGATATATGTTCTAGTAAAACAAACTAAATAATTATCATTCAAATAAATCTAACAACATAAACAGTATGTCTAAAAAAATTAATGTTTTTATTTACATTCACAATGTTGCTGCTTATTACTATGCATGATGTAGAAAACTTATAGTTCAACGTAGCGAAGAACAATTAGGAGGGTTCTCTTATTAAGCGCTCCTGTTCAGCGTTATTCTGAAGTGCCTAAAACAGCCTTTAGGTGGCGCACTGGACTAAAAGGACAACAGGCCTCTTTTGTCAGCCATGTGTTCATGATGATGCCGTTTTCTAACTATCCCTTCAATACACTAAATGTGCCCTAGCTGATCAGAGATAACCTAATGTGCTTTTTTCCCCCTCAGTGAGCAGATAAAAAAAAAAAGGAAAATCCAAATGAAATAGGGAGGAAGTGGAAAACTGAGATATTTAAAGCTGCTACAAAATTAATTTAGTTGGCATGTAATGCTTGTCAAGTATTGTGCAGTTTTTAACTGAAGCTGTCATCTTTGGCCGAGTTTTTTCCAAAATACTTCTCAGTAATAAAAAAAAAAAAAAAAAAAAAAAAATCCTACTTGTGACACTGAAAAATGGAAAAAAAGGCTCGTGAAAATTCGGCAGAATTTTACCATAACTATCTTTACACAATATGTGTCAAAAACACTTAAATAAATAATTACAAATCTCACCCAGAAAGTAGTGCGCTATTATTAAATGACATACTACGAGCACATTTACTTTCTAAACAAAATTAAAATAATGATGTAAAAAAAAAAAATTAAAAATGAAGTCGCCTCATTACTCACAGTTAGATGATGTTTTGTTTTTTTTTTTAAATGAAAATGCTTGTGAGGCTGGTGATGAAGAGCGGGTCAATTTGCTGGTGGAGATGGCTGATCAGTGGCCTGGTGCTAGGCAAGGCTGTCAGTCTTCTCTGTCCAAATCATGTGTTCCTCTGCTACAGTGTTTGGAGAGGAGGGGAAGGGGAAGAGAGAGGGGGGGAGAAAAGACAAAGACAAATCTTAATGCCACATTCTGCCTGTCGATGTTGCCACTCCCTTAATGAACCCAGAGCCACAGTAACAGGAATATCTGCCACAGACGTGCTGCAACAGATGTGTGAAGAGTTTTTACGGCAAAGCGAGTGGACGTTTCTGTGATCACATGACTTCAAAATCACAAATCAAGGTTGAAAATGATTTTGCCTTTGGTGCCAGTTTTTCTCTCTCTCTCTCTATCTCTCTCTCAACTGCAGGATAACAAAGCCACACCCTTGTCAAAAAAAAAAAAATAAAAAAAATCTTACATTCTCCAAAATTTCAAGGGTGGCCTTTTGTTTAAAGAATGATTTTGAACAAATCAAAATCATGATAGGTTTTTCCTTAGTCCAAACTGACGCCTGTGTAACACTGCATACAGATGTGGAGCAAATTTAGGTTGAAATATAATAGAGATGAGTCAAATATTAAACATGCAAGGCTTTCACTGGAAATCACAAGAAAGGCATTCAACAGCATGAGGCATGTGACGTGCTGGTTTGGTGACGCCAAGAAAGCCTGACACAATCGCTCTTCTACTCGGCAAACGCATTAGCACGCAAATGTTTGACCCCAAAAATTGGCAACAAAGACGGTGTAAGATAAACCACAGCGTACTAACACATCACTTAGAGTCAGGCAAGTTGGGAAAATACATAAGAGCAGGAGGAAAATCATTTTCAGACTCGTTCCTTTTTATTAATGTCACATTGTTCAGAATACATTAAAGTACTACAACCAGCGAAGCTTTAAAAGTATCTGGAAATTACACACTTATCATTAATGTGGGTTCAGTTTGACCTGACACTCTTAAATATATATTTTCTTTGTGTGTGGGGTAAATTGAATGTGAAAAAAAAAACACATTTGGTTCCACTTCCATTTGCCACAACACTAAATTGAAGTGCTCTCTTTCTGAAATGCCAGCAACCACACCGGGCCGCTGAGTATCCAGAATGGGGCTGGGATTTGACCAGACCTGCACATTAGTGTTGACACAAATTATTCTTTCACTGCTCTCGAGAAGTTCTAAAGAAGAACCCAACCACGTCTGGTAAATTAATGTATCTATATTAGATTTTCCTGCGGTAAGGTAGCAGATATATTTTAGGCAATGGATGTGCCTCAAAGAGGAGAAGCTCTTTCCATGCCGTGAAGGATAATGTCTTGGAGAACAGCAAAGGTGAAGATGTTCAAACATAAAGGATTCGGTTCACTTGGTCACCCCGAATCCACACGCTCCGCTCTGAGAAGTTCTGAATTCACCGCACCTATGTGTGTTTCCTGAAATGTGCTTCTCATGTGGCTTAATTGATGCGGACAAGTAATGGCGTGTTTAACAGCAGAGGGTAATCACTCTAAACTGAGATGGATCATTCTGTGTCACAGCAAACAACCACAAATGCACGGTTGGTCAAGACAAAAGGACGCCTCAAAGTAAAATCCTTAACCATGACATTTTCATACACTTCTCGCTATTACGGCTCTGTAATTAAGTTTAAATTAACCATGTGCACCAAACAGACCAGCCTTGAGAATGTCTATCTTAAACATTACTGATTTCCATTTTTCTTTGGGATCTTCTGAATCTGATTTTCTTTTAAAGGACTTTAACGGCTCTGTATCAGTTTATCCCTAAGCCAATTTATTCCCACCATTTTGTGCCAACTGTAAATAAATCACTCCATACCCTTGTACGTAAAACCACGACGAATCTCTTGATTTTTCCATGTGGTGGTGTTGGGCGATATGGTGGCAGTAGATTGCAAAGAATTAGAAAGTGCAGACGAGTTGCCAAAGCAGATAGAGTGAGAGAGAGAGGCCATGTGTGAAGCACATTCTACACAGCTTAGCTCTACACTGCTGGTCTGATACACCAGTTTCACTTTCCTCTTTTTTCTGCAGCTTCACAAATTAACTAAAGTATAAAAAGAAATAGTGATGTCAATAAATAGAATGGTAGCGAAGTGGTTAGCCTCAATGTTTGAAAATAAAATTATCACTGAAGCCATCTTCAGCCACCTTACTATTAAAAACGATGGGGTTTTTTTGGTTGTTGGTCAACCACATCGTACCTGCAGATGCGAGCAGTAGACGGTGAAGGCTCAGCGTGAATATTTTAATCACCATAGAGCACCAACTTTTTAATACAGCTCCACTTTTCACCTTACAAATGTGCAAATAAGGCATTTTGAAGACAACCATACAAGCGAAAGTGAACTACAGGAATAATCGCCTCCTCTAGTACATGCTAACTACATAGCTGTTAATGCTAAATCACAGTAAGTAAACATTTCTCAATTTGGTTTGTCTGCTCAACCTGCTGCAGTTTGTCAAGAGTTACAGTTGAACTACAGACCTTGTATCAGTTTATTTTTGGCAGGAAAACCAGAATGAGTACATGTCGGTTTATGTCTCTATTTTCAAACACGAACACAGCAAAACCTCAGTAAGGGTCTAAACCACGTTTAAACCACTGTGACCTTCAAATAGCATTCTTTAAATCCAAATAAAACACGTTAAGGTGAACCGCTCTCAGCGGTGGGCGCATTCTGTGTTCACCGTGAAGACTGCATTTTTTTTCTATTACAGGTATATAATGTAGAAGATGTTGATGAAAGCAATACCATGGTGAAAAAAATTTACAATTACTTTGACTGCTGCAAATTAAGTCTTTGCTAAAGATAAACTGATCATTTTGATGAGTTTGAAAAATGTCATAATATTGATATATTATCCCTGTTAAGTAGAAAATGTGGACTAAGCTTTGGTGTTACTCAAAAAAACAAAATTAATTCTGAGTTAGGTATAATTTTTTGAAGCATGCCAACATAAGAAATGTCATTTATGCTTGACGCAATTTGTCAACTGAATACAAACGTTTCAAATTTGTTTAGAAAATGTTTGGGTTTTTTTTAATGCAGGGGAATCTTATCTTAGAGGGAAAATGTATTTGTATACCTTTTTGGCCTACCTTCCACCCTTACCGTACAGTAAAGTATTTTCACTATTTATGAAGAAAAATTCTAGTAAACATGTTGAAAATAAACTAAGTGTTTAATCATGTAGCATATATGTTTAGCTCAAAGATTGTAAAATCTGGTGCAACTGCACTGTTGAATACAATTTTTCTACGACTAGTCAGAACTAATTTACATGTGAAGATTTGGGTATGAAAAAAATATGCTAAAAAATCTGGTTGCACAGCGTAAAAAGTCATTTGTTTAAACAAAAACAAAACGCGACAGATTCTCTGATAAAGTCTCAGTTTTGAATCCATCACAAACTCAAGGGATCACAAGATTATCCGCAATTTATGCTGCAGATTTCATCCTTTACTGCGATTATTTGGCCAATTCATATTGCCGTTTGATTCCCACCGTTAGGAGTTAAAAACCATATACTTAGCTAAAGTGTTTTAGAGCGTTTTAAGTTTTTATTTTGATGAATTGAAATGAGAATAAGCTTTATTGGCAGAGTTTAATAATTAATATATCATATTAATAACTGGGTTGGGCATGTATTTGTAATTTATTATATTAAGAATTTTGAATTAATATTTTCACAATAATTTCCAACTTATGATGTTTAAAACCTCCAAAAGAGTCTGTATTGACGGAATTGCTATTTCTTTATTATTATTATTTTCTCCATTGTTTTCAATGAGGGTATCAATAAATATCAATAAATTTAAAAATAGGATTAAATGAAGTTACTGGTTTTCAAAAGAGGCACATTGCAAATGGGAATGTTTTTCAGTTTGTGGTGCTACGATTGCTGTGCCCAGAAAAAAGAAGTAATATCGGCACTTTTGTCGATGTCACAACAGCACCACAAAATATTGTAATAAAATTTTAAACTCATATTGCCTACCTCCATTAATAAACATGGCAAATTTAGATTTAAAATGATTTCCGTACAACTAACGAGTGTTAATATATTTGGAGCGATGTCTGTCTCATTTCCTGTTAGAAACAATGTACAGAGTACATTTTTAACCCCCAATTTTTTTGCTTGTGCTCACTTGCACTCTGACAATTTATCTTTGTTGAGCAGTTCCAGATGTTTGAGGGTGGGTGGCCACCTTTAAACAAAGTTTGTACAGAAAAAAAATAAAATAGTTATTCACCATACTTTACGTACATGGGTATAAAATGGTTTGTTCTCAACAAGAAACAAGTAAGAAGGGATGAAATGTCAATGCTATTAATGTTGAGGTATGAATTAATGAAAAGTTGAATTGATGTGCAGAATTTTACTGTGTCAATATTTTAAATGTATTTTGTAAAAAGGTGAATATAGGTAAAACACTCTTCCTGTAACTTGTACTTCAGATCTGAACATCCAGAAGATAAAAATCTTTCCTTCCACATTGAAGTGGTTTGGTAACCTGTTGTCAGAAATATGTAAGTACTATTGTTGGGCCACTCTAAAACATTTGTATTTTTTACAGTCAGAAAGAAATATTTTTTCCAAATTAAAAGTTTGCTATTAAACTTAGATCTTCAATGATTTAGGACTTAACTGTACACTGAATATTATATACAACTGGAGCCTTTACTCTACTGGTAAAGTAAAACCAGATTTTTTTTTTTGTTTGTTTTTCAAAAACGTTTTCTAAAATCTGATCCTGTGTTATTATCATGACCCCAACATCGCATTTTGTCTTATCTCATACGCTGCGTGTATTGCTACACCTCTAATGAATAACAAAAAAGAATTCCAGTCTGAACTGAACAGGGAGAAAAAAAAGTCAAAATTTTAATAACATCACTGTTTTAAACGACCTACGAACTTCTCCCCCATTGCGGAAATGTTTTTCATTTATTTTCTAGTGAAAATCAAACAAATAAAAATATTATATTTTGTAGCCCTTTGTGTAGTCATCCTACACATATTTAGTTAAATACCTAAATCTATCCCCAACAGTAAATATTTGACCTTTTTGCTTTCCCTGCGGGGGTTAACTTAAGATGCAACTGTATCCTGCTGCCACTGACCCTTTATTCTTTGTTTTCTGACAATGCAAACATGTGTGTAGGTCTGTGTGTGTGTGTATATATTCCCAGTTTGGCTTTTCCTTTCCCATCCAGACATGTAGATTCACCTGCCTGAGGGGTAAAGTGAGGTGAATGCTGGCAACAAAGGAGCAGGCCAGGGGAAGGCAGGCTACTGTTGCCCAGACTGCCACTCACAACAGTGGTTCCATTTTAGCCGTGACACAGTGGGTGAGCAGCAGCCAGCGCCTACCTGCAGTGAATTCTAATCAGCCCAGGGGTCTGCCTCCCCTCCCTTGCCTCCTGTACCCTGCCTCGGACTAAAGGGGCTGATGATCCTTCAAAATTAATTAGATCCTCGTAGGAGGCGGCCATTTTCTTTCACTTGCCAATAGAAAACAGTATAGAAAGAAAAAAAATTTGGAAATCGAACTTAATTCCACATGTTTTCACCCCTCGGCCCGCCGTATTGATTTTTCCCTCCGTTTTTGCGTCTACCTGCTTCCTGTTTCTTGGTGTCTAAACTCTTTTGCTCCATACGTCTACATGTCCGTCCGTGCCCCCCCCGCCTCCCCGACCCAAACACCCTCTCCTTTTTTTTTTTTTTCGCCTCTTTCCTTACAAACCTTCCCCAACGACCCCCACTCACCCCACGCCTCTATAGCTGCGTCTACGCTCTCCCAACTCTGTGTCTGCCTCTGTGGAGTTTACTGTCAATAAATCCCCAGAGGTCAGTTTTGTCTGCTGGAAATCAGACACAATGCTTCAGACCGCCCCAATGCAATGCATGCTCCGCTGCTGCCACCACAACAAAAGGCTGAGGAGGGGCGGAGGACGGGGAGGAGAAGGGGGAGAAGAGGGGCGAGAGACACACACACACACACAAAAAAAAAAAAAAAAAATTAAGACAGGACGGGGATTGCAACTTCACCAGCCAGACTCCAGGTTAATCAGCTGCCTGCATTAGGTGACAAGCTCCTGAAATACGCTGCATCAAATTGGACATTAGTTAATCAAGAAGAGGGGGGGATTGGGGGTTAAAATGGTGAGGATGGGGGATGGGTCTGAAAAGAGACACATGAGGCCCGATTATGAAAGGAGCGGTATCAGCCACGTGAATAATGTACATGTTGAATATGCAAATAATGCTTACAGCGCACAAACACTACGGGCATATATTCAAGGGCCCTTGTACATTTAAATCTAGGGACAAAGGGGCCACAGGGCACCGTGGAGAAACTCGTGTCTTCGCCTCGGTGCATCTCGGTGGATCCGATGGAGACTCGCACACACGAAGAGTGTTGTGTTGAAGTTTTTGCTTGCAGCCTCTACGATCTCTAGTCTTCTGTTTGAAGAGTAATAATTCATTTCAGTCTTCTATTCAGGCAAAATCAAGCTCTCTCACTTTGGGATCCAGTGCAACTCAGCGAACTGTGTAAATATATAAAGCATGGGCACTTTGAAATGCTCGGCAATAAGGGTGCAGGTTTGATAGGGGATAGAAGAGGGCGTGTTTGTTAAAGGTACGCTATGTTCACCTGACAAACAATATCCAGGCACGAATCGTTGCTATCACTAACGTTTCCAAAAGAAAAGTTGAAAAAAAAATCTAATTAAATGTCAAAGAACACTGAAGGATCGCAGCACTCCTCTATCTACACCATAATAATTTATTAAAAATTATTCATCTCCAGCCAACAAAGTTGTGATTGCTGATTAAATCCAAGTAATTCAGAGCACCGTGTGTCTTATTACCTTTGAGTGTTTCTCTATAATGCTGCGAAGCACTTAACACTTAAGTAATGCATCTAACTCGTATACGCTACAAGAAAAAAAAAAAAAAGGCAGCAGAAAACAAATCACAGTGTCAAGATTTAATTGATTTGCCTTTACAGCAGACGCTTGGAAATCATCAACAAGAACACGTAGGCTGCTGACAAGAGAAGCCAACATGTTCACACAACATTTACATTTTTCTTTTTTCATTTCTACTTCTCCTTTGGGTGAAACCTTAGGGGGCGTCACTAAAGCTATAGTTTTCAATAAATTAAACAGTGATCTCTTCTGGTTTGAAAGAAATTTCACAAACACTCCGACAAACTGGAATTTTTATGAGCTTTAAAAATAAGAGGACAGAAGAGAAGGGTCAACCTTCAAGACTTTAGTTTAAACACACAAACAAACAAAAAAATAATTCATTTGGCAAATTCACATGAATAAACACCCTCCTCCTCTTCGGTCAGGGTGTCATGCAGTAATTACACCAGAGAAATGTTATGACCACTGTTAAGCTCAAAGTGCTTGAGTGACCAGTATTATGATTGTGCGTTTCTCTGCATCAGAGGGACGTGTGCTGACGCCGTAAAGCACCCTAAATTTAATCTGACTGTGTCCGATTAGTTCCACTGCCAATAAAACGTCTCAAACAGAAAAGCAGATTAATTTGTTAAGGCATTCGGTCCGACAGAAAAGCGTTCATTGTGACAGGATGTGAGGCTTTCAAATGAATTCCTCAAGCATATAATAATAATAAACACTTCAAAACATTACGCAGTTTGAAGACGGTTAAAGTAATTTTTTTTTTTTTAGCAGAACAGCTTCACCATGACCTGTTGTCTGCAGCAGCTTCATTGTGCTTGGACAGATAGGGGGGATAATGCACTTCTAATACACTTTTCAAGTCAAAGTCCATATAAACACTGAAGAATCGGTGCCATCAGTGAAATTCTTTCTCTGCTTTTAATGAAGACTCATCTAGTACCAGAAAACAAGCAGCCCGCTCTGGCACAGGGCCATTTAAATTAAATATTGTGCGTTGCTTTGGTGATGGAACAGAGAGGCATTTGACCAAAAAAATCTTAGAGTTGGCAAATGGCTCCGCTTTTAATAATGAGCATTTGACCAAAAATGAAACATCTGACTCCCCATATGAAAAACCCCAAAAACCCCCCTGACCCCCCCCCCCCCCGATATACACCCCCCAAAGTGAATAATGTTAAATTCAAGAGTTATCGCTTAGGCACAAGAGTCCGCAGCAACTGGCTCTCTACAGCTACTACACAAGTCAAGGGCATTTTGGCTCTCTAAAACGAGACCTCACAGGCCAATAAGAGATCTTCATGGACCTACACAGGTGCTTATGGAGGAGATTTCTATCCATTACTGGTTATTACAGTAATGAGTATGGGTGTGTCCGTACACCCAGCTCACAAATCATGAGATGATGCAGAATGTTGTGTTTGGGACAATGAGATCAAGTGAGATTTTATTGATAGTTTTGTGGAAATATTTTATTTGGAAACTAAAGGTTTTGCAAGTTTTGTCCTGTAATCAGGTTCTGGACCAGAATATTTATATTATGTTTGAGATTTTTAATGTTCACGTCAGTCTAGTGTGCTTTTATTACTAAAAAATAACTAATAATACACATTGAAACATGGGAAATAGCCTTTTCCTTTAATCCAGACGCTAGATTTGGCATTGTTAGCAGCTAATGGTTAGCCGTGTTTTCACGGTGCTAACAGATCGTTATTGTGGCGGCTTCTTCAGTGCTTACGTAACCAGGCATTGTCGGGAAAACCAGATGAGCAATCGTTATTAGCCAACTGTCTACACAAAAGGCCAACTCAACACGGATTTTTATTTTCTAATTTCAAAATAAGAGCCTCAAATATGAATCCAACAAATTGTCAAGTTTAAAGTTACACATATTCATTTTGAAATCTCACAACAAAAGCTTAGGCCAGACAAACAAAGGCAGACTTCACTTTGACGAGAAAAATGGTGATGTTTTGGATTTCTCTACATCTCGTGCCTTAAGAGCTTGTCACACACTGACTAATAAAAAAGCATTGCCAGTTTACCACGACCAAGACATATCAAGGTTTTAAAACGTTACAGATTAAAAACTGATATAATTTTATGGTTCGTCATTATTACAGTTAAAAGTCCTACAAATGGTGCCAGAATAAGTTCCAGTGTGACAGACAGTAAATGCAGTGCTGCCCCATTTCATCTGATGCAGGCGGGAAAAAAAGGCTTAAAATTTGATAGCAAATTTTATCTGTACTTATTGCAAAAACACATAAAAATTACAGTCAAAAGCATTTTGAAAAAAACTGTCATAGTTCTACTGCCAGCACAAATACAAATCCTGGTCTAAAATAAAATGTAATATATCAATTAATTGTTGCCCTCATGAAAGCAAAAGTAAAAAAAAAAAAAAGAGCTCCCAGACCATGTTAATATTTTGGTCCCTCTAAAATAAATCTAGGCTTAATGTTTTCGAGATAAATAATGTAATATGATATTACATATTTTTAACTTGATGATGATAAATTATATGATAATAGCCCATGCTAAGCATGTCTGCAAAGCAACAGACTGCAGGCAGCTTGACAAATTAACCAGATAAAATCTGTTTGTTAAAGTATTATTATTGAATAAAGAGCAAAATGGCACAAAGGCTATTATTTATATCAAGATTGTAAAAGTCAATGTTACTGGTAGCATTATTACAACCATTACAATTAATTTGTTAAGTTCTTTAGCACTCCTGTTTACAAACAAAAAGTGACAGGATCACGTTAAATATTTGTGTTTCAAACTTAATGTAAATGTCACTGTAAACTGCTGTATTTTTCTCTCAGAGTTGTTATATTGTGAGAATCCAGTACTGGCTCATGCCAGCTGCCACCATGTAACATTTCAAGTTTGATAAAAAAAACAAAAAAAACAAAAACCTATTACAGTAAGCAGGACCTCATGAAGTAAATTGTGCAGTAGAGAGGGGACGTAAGGCCTTCATATCTTATGAAGAAAACAAAGTGTCTTCTGACTCTGTGTCCTTAGGAGATAAATGAGCAGAAAAGACGCTTTGTGCTGATTGAATAAAAGACAATGTGTAGCTTTTGGTAATGGGCGAGTTCGTCTTGCACCATGGAGAACAGCACAGCCTCTGAACATGGTCAGTTCTTAAATGGTCACTGGAAATAAAAAGTATTGATGTTGCAACAAGTTTTATAACCGCACACCATTGATAAGACACACATACATAAGTGAACAATGGTTTTCTATCACTACTTGACAAAGACACTCCGAATACACGTCGGACCACGCTGGCTGTAATCTGACAGGCAGCTTCGCCACCAATAGCAAATCTGCATTACTCTGCCACTTTTTGAACGTGATTGTAAGCAGATTCAGGAGTTTAGTGCCATGTGTTTCACCAGCAGCTGCACGAGGGTCCACCGGCTCGTGCTCCCTCGTGCAGCTGCCGCGAGGAGCTGAGCATTCACAAACGCACAGGCGTGGGGAGGCATCAAGCAGCACAAGCTCAACCCTGACGTTCTGGCCGCATGTCTTGGGTTCAAGGTTCAGCTTCCTGAACCTGAAACAGTCAATATTTGGCAGCTGAAAGGATTCTGGCAGACTTAAAATGTCATGCCAATTGTTGCATTTTAGTGGAAAATGGAACAAAAATGGTGAAAAAAAAAAATATTTTTATGATGTTGCATATTACCTTAGAGTCTATGCAAATTTCATAAGAATGAGGACAAAGTTGAGAAACAACAGTTACTATTACTTTAAGGAGAGATGCCTTTGCTTCCTTTAATATATTTTTTTAAATGCAGACAATATTTACAGCCTAAAGAAAATCTTTTTGTTGCACCCTTGAGTGTCATTAACCTACAATAGTTTGTACATTTTGTACATGTGCATTTCCCCTAATATGTGGGTAAGATATTAAATCTGAAGGATTTAATAGAAACACTCTGTGCTTATTTTGAGCCATATGGAGGTTAGCACTGTTTAGTGTATTTATAGTCCGGCAAGCTGTTGTGCGGTAAATACAGATTATATATGTCTCAACAGCTCACTTGACAAATGACATCTAAAAGTGTAATGCTGACACACTGAAACACAACCGAGCAACACTGAACCCTATACACGCCGTGCTGCTACGTCTGGGTCAGTGGTCTGCAGCCTGGCTGAGAAGCACTGTGTAGGTTTGGTCTGTCGAACTGTGTACAAGTTGGCACAAAATGAAGGTTTCCGATTAATCCGGCAAGGCGTGGCAATCTAAGCACACTGAGAAAGTTGATCCAGCCAGCACCGTGTTGCAAAACAAACTTAGGCAAGTCAACTACGGAATTTCGCAAGAAATGAGAAATAAAGGCCAAAAACGATTCCCCCCCCCACACCAATTTCAGCGAGGCTGATAGTGGAACGGGTAACGCCGAAGTCAAAGCACAGTGGAAGGAAGACATTGTTTGAAAGTGAAATGTCCGTGCAGAGCACACACTCGGTGGATGTGCCATAGAAATCAGGCTTTAATAAGGACAATAAGGTCATTCAGCTAAAGAGAGCGTCGGCTCTCAGAGGGCACCTGTGACATGTAGCACAACCAGGCTGAAGGAATAATGAAAGGAGTACAGTCAATACATACACCTCGGCAGAAAAATAATGAACACACAAGGCCTGGAAATACCTGATAAAACATTACTTTTTACACTTGAGTCACACGTACCAAGACCAAATCAGTAAACGTTTTCATTTACTCACAATCCTATAACTGAAGGAAGCATTTCTTTAACAATAGATTGAAAATAACTAATGCTAAATAACGACGCCGACTGCCTTTAAAGCTTTTGTTGTTGCTCTATTGTAAAACGCTCGGCCTAGCTTCGTTTCCCAGGGAGATTTGCTCTCAGGGTTGAACCTGTTATTACTAGCTGCCAGAAAAACAGCAGGAAAACTATGTTGGACTGACTAGTAAGGGCTGCACTACTAGTTATATGGCATATTATAAAAGTTGTGTACCCTGCCAATTATCATTCCACGTTGGGCTCGGATGACGTCACAGCGCTCTTCTTATGCCTCGCAAAAGTATTCATACCTTATGAGCTTTTTCACATTTTATCACGTTACAGCCAGGACCTTAAGTGTTTTTATTGTGATTTTATGTGATAGATCAACATAAAGTGGCACAGACGTCAGAAGTGGAGAGAAGATGATCCAAGCTTTTCAATTTTATTTGATATTTTTATTTTTTGCTGATAAAATCTGAAAGGTGCGGCATGGTTTTATGCTGTATTTAGTGGGTGACAAGTTGATGCATTCCAGCTGAACAGCTTTAGGGGCCTATTGCAGCTTTTCAGACTTGGAAACCTAAATTTGTGCCAATTCTTCATTTTAAATTCTCTCAAAAGCTGCAAGATCGGATAGAAAGTGTCTCTTAGCACAATTTTCAAGTCTTATATCCATATAAGAACTTCTCAGTCTAGATATGGATCAAAACCATTTCATTGTAGCTTCAGTTGTAAGTTTATGGTTATTATCGAGCTGGAAGTGGGGGCTCTTCTCTAGGATTAAGACTTTTGAAACCTCTAACTTGTTTTATTCTGGTGTTCTACAATATTCTGTCCATCCTTACATCAACTCTGACCAGATTAACAATTTTTGCATCCAGTACCGAGCATAGAGTTTGTCACATAAGCCAGAAAGTTCAGTTTTGGTCTCAGGATAAATATGGATCAATTTCGCAACTACACAAATTTTTCTGTTGGTCTGTCACACACTATTCAAATAAAATCTATGAAGTTCAGCATTGTAACATTATAACATGTAAAACAAGTTATAAATACCTTCAATAACCAACTAAATGAACAAAAAGAAAGGTTGGTAATACTCCCTTAATATTAAAATATATTAACAGAAGCCAAAGCATCTGTCCACAAGATATGTTCCAGTGTTTTTAGTAGTAATTCTCGTTTCTTAACCTGTAATTTAGGTTTAGTACTTGTTACACATGTTTTATTGTTTTAATTTTATAAAAATGTGCTTACCAGTACAATGACCTATCACTGACGAATATCGAAGTGGTTATCATTTCCCATAACCGTACTTAGATCTCGCCACTTGCCACTTTACTTCTTATCAGTGTATCGCCAGCAACATTTCTCACCGTCACTTTGCTTCCTATTATGATCTGTTCTGGTTTGGTTTGTCCTCTGATCTGCTCCATGAGCAGAAACAGTTACTGCAGAGGTACAGAGTGACCTCATGTAGTTAAGAGATAATACAACTGCTCAACGCTCTGTTTATAAGATAATCATCTCGGCCTTTAGTCTTCCTAATGCCCATGACCTGCTGGTCAGTATGGCGTGTTGAATGGAGCAGAAACATTTTCTTTAAAAGGAACAATCTGTAGTTCGTGAGCATGGAAGTGAAACCTAAGCCAACCAGCTTTTGCTGCTAATGTTACTATAAAAATCCCACAGCATGGCTGGGACTATTTTCAGCAGGTCATATTAAATATAGGATACTTCATTTGTACTGTCTTGGTTAGACAGAGGCTCTGAAAGGCTTTATTTTTACATAGATTTTTAAGTAATCTTTTTTTTTTTTACCAATGGGGATTTGTTTTGAGTAAACCTACAGTAATAGCGTTTAATGGACACATCCTAATATCCCTGCAACCGTCTTCTTCTTTTTGTGTGTGTGTGTAAGCCTGGTGACCTGCGTTCCTGTTAAAGCATGTTGGAATACGCTTGACTGAGCCTGAACAGGAGTGAGAACGGGAAAAAAAAAATACTATGTGAATGAATGAATGAATTAAAGAATGAATGATGAGACTGTAGCCAGGAGCGAAGCCCAGGACAGTTGAAGGCTGCAAAGGACATTTTGTCTTGAAGCATTCATTAACCTATTCATAAAAAACCACAAGAAAAACCTGAGCTTAATGTTAGTTTATATAGCAGACGCTTCAGTTTTATTCGAAGCTCCGACGTGCCACCGAAGCTATAACAAATATTTTTGTGCTAAAAGCACCTTAAACATTAAATGAAGCTCGACATGTGGACTGCATCTACTTTGAAAATGCAACGCAGGTGATACCAGCGCCACTTCAACAATCGCACCATTTCATTTTTTCTCTCTCTAATTGCTCCAAAATGTCAAAGCCATTGTTCAACATGCCTAGATGCTTTGATAAAACAGAATAGTTGTTTTGGCATTTGTTTGCTGTTTAGCAGGTTAGACGTGCAGCTCCTTTGTCACCTGCACCAACCATTGTAATTCAAAACTTGGATGGAAACAAATAATTTTACAGTTGTGTTTTTTTGCTGCTTTTTCATCTTTAGAATGTATTTCACACCATCAATCGTGAATTGCTAATTGGTTCTGGATAAGACGCTGTGTAAATAAGAAGCACCAATTCTTGAAGAAAGGTGTGTTTAATTCTCTGTGTGTTGGTGCTTTTGTGGTGTCCCATTAATGTATCAGTTACGTATTCAAAATCCCCCTTTTTTTCCTTTACATCTTTCCTGATGATTCAAGTATTTTACAACTTTTGAATCTGATCTCATCTGACATTGACGTGACAAAATAAAATTTCTGAAAAATAAGAAAATTGCTGCTACACTTTGATAAAAGTGTATTTGAGTATGACGAAAACTTAAATACAGATAAAAATAAAGGGCATCAACTAGAAAGAGCTCAAGAAAATCAATTGATGTGAAAATTAGTCACAAAATTTCCATATTAATCGTATAAAAAAATAAAATGTCCAAAATGCTTTGGTCATGCACATATTAAATCAAAAATGCATTTTTCTTCTATCTTATTCGTTGGTGTTACCATGTGTAAGTTTTGTGTGGAGATACAGGGATACATTTACATTTATTATATCCACTGTATTTACCAAAAAAAAGAAGTTACTCATGATTATTCACAAACTTTGTAAACACACCTTTAAGTGTATTTTTACAATCAAAATGTTGCGTCCCCTTTTACATTTAGCTCAAATAAAAAAAACGAAACTGGTTATTACTAACGTAAAGAACAAACAGTTGCAGAAAACTACTCTAAAATAATTATATTAATAGAGAGGTTGGTTAAAATTAACATTTTGCCCTATGTAAGCTATTTTGTGTTTTTATGTATTTGTCTATCTGATATTCTGATACTCATTGATTTGTAACCCTAGTTCCTAGTGATATGTGTAATAGTCTTTTGAAATCCTCTTTTAATCATGTAATGTTTGTAAAATTTTGGTCACCTTATTTTATGAGTTTGTATTTACACGTTTGAAAACTGTCGTCAATTTAAAACACACACACACAACAAGTTTCATTCAGCTTATGGTAATTGAAGTAGATTTTACAAGGGGAAAAATGTAAATACAAGCTTGTTGGAGAATTAACATCTACAGATATGTCGGTTATGCTACCAGTTAAAATTTTAAAGTAAAATATCCATAGCATGTTATTTACTTTTTTTTTTTTAACAAATTTCTCATCCTGACCTATGAACTGAGAGACACTGTGCACAGCCAGAAATTTTATCCTACTATAAGTTCAAAGAAAACAAAAAATACATGTAAAGCAACATAAAAGAAGAGAATAAACAGCTTAACTTATCTTTAAAACATAAAAAAGTAGCTTAATCTTATAATAAATGCTTTCAACAGTTCCCTCTTCAACCATGCAGCAAGCACGCCCTCACTTGCAAAAAAAAACATATGGGCAGCAGGGTGAACTGAGGACACACATGTACCTTGGCACACATACAACTTTGCTATTAGAATCCAAGATACATTTTTCACATCATTTGAATGCTAAGGCATTGAGTTTATCTTTAAACAGCGAAAATGCAGATTTAAAAGCTCGTTTCTGCCATACAGAAACAGGAAAAACAGAGACAATGTTTTTGTTTTTCAACTTCTGGAAAACTGAAACAAAATGCGCTTGTTGTAAAAAAATCTCCAGGTCAAGTTGCAACACGACCTGAATTTTAATGAATCCAATCCTGCAGATATACAGAAGTACAGATCAACAGTCTGTTAGTAATTTTATCATAGGTAATGGAAATACATGGTCACTTCCTCTGTACTTGATGTGTAATTAAAGTGTATACGCTGTACCGAACGACCATCAAAACAAAGCTTCAGATTTAACTGCAAATGACGTTAAAACCTAAAGTCCTTTTTGTGAAATACTAAATAAGAACGACATACTTCATAGGAACAAAAACCGACCTAAATGGGTGTATTTATGTGTTACGTTTTGTTCTTTTTTTTTTCCCCGAGATCCCAAACAGTCTTGCTAACAAAAAAAAAAAAAAAAAAAGGAGGACCGTATCCACCTTCCAGCTTTTTGGGAATTGTAACTGTGTTTCATAAGACTCCATAAAATTTTAGAAGTGAACAAAAGCTTCCTGACAACTGGCTGGCACATTCGCAAATACTTATTCAGTCTCAGTGTGTGCTTTCATTACGCATTCCTGCGATACTTGCAGGGAGAGAAGATTCCAAACAAAAGTCCCCTTAAAATCGAAAAGCATGCCATGAAGTTAGTCAGTTTTCCACTTTCTCCATGATCTTAAAGTTAAAGACTTGCCAATATTAATTTTAGATTAAAAATATTTCTTTTCATAAATGTTCTTTTGGATCCTCAGTGGAAATTAATTAAAAAAAGGTGGATTTTTTTTTTAATTATTACTATTTCCCTTTTCAGTGGAATGAATATACCAAATTTCTTCCTGAAAGCATCTATAATACAAGGTTTTATTCAGCTTTATAACTGGAGCGTAATAGTTGGATGGAAAACACATAATAATCACCTTTCACTTAAAAACAAATATATACATATATCCTGGTTTGGCCAAAACCGGTAAACAAAATAGATTTTCCACGCTTCAAGGAAAGCACATTTCCTTCTATATTTGGCTTATGGCTAGAGGGGGACTCACTCACCATGACTCATTGAATTAACATTGTTGTGTTGCATAATATAACAAAATTTATAAAGGCAGTCCATAGGAACTCACTGTAGGTTTTCTAACTTTGTCATTTGTAAGCTCAAATAATTGTAAAGCTGTAGAATATTAAAAAAAAAAAAAAAAGGAAATTACATGTACCCGCCAGGCCAAATGTCAATATATTTATAGAAAATGCACAAGAGAATTGATTCAGAGATACTTAAGTAAACTTACTATGATCCAATAGTACAAAGTAAATAAATATGTTCTCGACAGAGAACAGTGCTATGAAACTATGAGCTAATATTCGGTTACATGTCCGTGCTTTAACCCTTTGTCCTTGCAGTGAGCCGTGAGAATCAGCACACATTTTTTGTAAGATTAATCATCTACAGTTTATAATTAGAAATGCACCGGTCAATCAACATGCAATCGGAATCAGATGCTTTTCCCCCCAAATCAGCGTTGATTGGGCAAATTCAGAAAAAAAATAAGCTTTTTTTCCCAACAGAATAAATGAATCATTTTTTTTTCTTTTAATCCCATCCTTTTTCATTCATTAACAAATAAACCAACAAACAGCAAATCGCCCTTTCATGCACTTTTTTAGCTAAAAAAAAAAAAAAAAAATCAGACGACAGTTCAGGACATATGCTTTGATAAATGAATGGGGATAATGTTGTAATTCCTTCATTTTCTGTCATATCCAAAAATACTTGCTCTATCAAAGAACCAGCAGCTCATTTTTCTGCTTTTATGTGTAATAGTCCTATACAAGAAAAAAAAGTCAGTAAAAGAAACCCTGAAATTGGTAATGCCACGGGAAAAGCCTGATTGGTGCATCTCTAACATAAATGCACATCAGCCTAACTCTGATGAGTTATATTGTTATCATGGGGAAAAAAAGAGAGAATTTGATAAAACTGAAATCAATGAATCAGATCCTTAAAGAAAACCAGAAATCAGTGTTACCAAGTAAAAGCTAGAACAGTGAATGTCTAATTAGAAGGCATTAGATTATTTCACGTTTGTGCATTTTTCAAAGCTGAGACTGAAAGCATTTAATCGATGTGTCCTTTTAGAACGCTACTTGTAACTTCTGTCTCCTGAGTCTTCACAAGAAAAAACAGATGAGAAACTTCCTGTGATTTTCTTCCACAAAAACAAATCTGTAAAGTCTATTAAAGGCTTAAGGCTACTCTGCGGTTAATTTAAGTATGTGAATTTAAGACTTCTTAACTTTATAGTATTGCACCTGAAAACAGCCTCAGTGGGCAATCTCAACAAAAGACATAGCTCCGGAGAAGAACATTGTTCAGTCCAGCCATAAAAAAAAAATAGAGAAGGATAAAGTCTGCCAGAAAACAAAAGGACCAGTTGATTACAAGCACTGTGACATTCTGGATGCCATCCACAAAGTGGCTCGTTATATCGATGGATCTCGACTGCATTCCCAAAATGGCTGCCAAATATGTTCAACTGTGTGAGACAAAGTGCAACAATGGATTCAAGTGCAAGTCTTTTTTTTTTTTCCTCACATAGTGGTTAAAATTACCTTAGTGGAAAATTTTGGAATCCCAGAATTAGCTTGGATTCATCTGAAAAGGTTAAACAGGACAGGTACTTAACATTTTTATTAGAATATTATCAGAGCACAGTTCAATTTGAATCAAAATGTAGACTTCCAAAAGTTTCTTTTATTTCTTTTTGTGTGTGTGTGTGTGTGTGTGTGTGTGTGTGAATGTCTTTGTGTGTGTGTGTGAATGTCATCTCCAAGTATTTTCACCATGTGCTGTAATAACCGAAGACCAAAATGGGCTTTGGAAAGAAAAAATAAACTCATATAAATTTAGTTATGCAAGATCTAGGCCACCAGTATCACCAGGTAAAAGTCTGAGCAGAGTGGCTGAATATTGTGAGTAAACGCAGAGCCAGAGACACAGAATTGCCGAGGCTTCCGAGTGACGTCTCTATCTCGTCTGTTTGGGCAACAGAGCCTCTTCAACAGCATTTAAAAAATTGTTTGGAACGCCGATCTGCCATCTGCGAGCAAGTACAGTACAAGATGATTGTTTTCTGTCCTCTCTTTCAAAAAGCACTTTATTATATGTATACTCACACGTTTTTTTTCCTCTTTTTTTTGTCAATTGAGTAAAATCCAAATGATCAGGTGGGAGAAACGTGTGAAAGCGTGACAAATATCAGTCAAAAAGCATTTCCAAACTAAAAAGGCCTGTTAACACTTTGTGACAGTTTCTTGGTCAACAATGAATTGTAAAATGAGAAACGAGGGCGACGAGTGAAAAAAAAAAAAATGTCTGAAGCCAAAACAGAAAAGTGGGATTGATTGCTGGGTGTGGATTAACTGATCACCACATCCCCTCCCTCCTCCCGATTTTAGGTGTACGGTTTCCTCTGCATGGGTCTGCTTCATATAATAATGGCTTTCCTTCATCTGAAGACACACTCTTAAATATTCATTAGTCAGAGGTGGGCCTTTTACACTGTGACACTTGAAAGAGGCCAAAAGGCAACAGCTCAAACAAGGTGAATTTAAATACCAAGCTGGAATATAAGGATACAAACTAATGAAGCGCCAGTCAATCAGCCAGAGATCGCAATATGACGACATTTTCTGACCATTTTAGGCTCCAAACCTAAAACTGATGCGGGTTTTGACTAAAATAAAATAAATTAGCTAAAGACGAGGTGATACGGCTCCCCACATAGGGTGTGATCCCAGATTGGGGCAACCCAAGTAAATCTTTTTTTTATTTATTTTTTTAATGGGAAACTTCCAATTAGATGTCTAATTAAATAGGACTGGTGAGCCTTATGTTGCATATGGGGAAAACACTCAGAATTTCTAGATGTGCATCACAGGTGGTTGATAAAGTTGATCAAAAACTAAAGGACTACTTAAAGACCTAAAAATAAAATTTTTGGCCATTTCTAGTTAAAACTAAAATAGCTTGTCTATTCACTGTAGAATAACTCAGTTCTGAGTTATTCTACAGTGAATAGACTATTCACTGTAGAATAACTCAGTTCTGAGTTATTCTACAGTGAATAGACAATCTTCAAAACATTGAAGTTGATCAAAACCTGCATTCTTTTTGTAAAAGGAAAAGAAAAATAGGAAGTCAAGCAAAATAACAAACATATAAATATACATATACATGATCCTGGTCCACACTGGTTTGACTTATTCCAACTTGATTAACATACAGATTTTATCTGTGACTATCAAAGGTCCAAAAATAGGTATCTTTTGCCATTTCATGCAAATTTTAGATCTTTATAAAATATAGTTCCTTAAAAAACTAGTTAAATAAACCAAATAAAGAGAGATGCATGCAATTAGTGCACGATACACCACTGTATGCTTTGATGCAGAAATGGGGCTAACCTACAAACGTAAGAACCTCTATTTTTGGCAGAGCAGCTATAAACCAACAGTACATAATTTTATGCTCGTTTTTGATTCTACTAAAAACTATCTGCTTTTGATGAGAATTTATAAAATCGTGTAATTATTTTTTGCTGAACACAAACAACATCTATGAAAGATAGACGTTGTTTTTGTCTTTTAAAAAAAAATTAAATCAATTGAGTTAGACCTAAAAAAAAAAATTCAATTGGCAAGAAATAGCCTGATTGGTGCATTTCTAATGTAAGTACACATGAAACAAATTAGGATAAAACGGGGCACCTGATACTCACAATACAAACACTCCCAAAGCACGTAATGGCTGACTCTGTTCCAGCAGCTACTGTACACCTCTTTGTTGAGAGTCTGACATCAAGTCATGATGGCGAGAGCTTACTTACAGAGCAGACAATCACCCTCTAAGTCATCAAATGATACACTAAACAATGGCACAGGTGGAATTTCATTGTAGATAGGAGGTATCTCTCTCAACTAATCCACATTTCATGCGTTCACTCATACAGTCAAATCTATAGGGTTTAAGTCACGGGACAGATTTACTACTGTCTTCATTTCAGCTCTGTGTGCAGCACGCTCAGCGCGTCCATTCAGAAAATAAATGATCCAGAGAGAAGTCTGCGATTGCAACGAGCAAATCCTATAGGACTGCAACCCGTTTACGTTGTGAAGCCACATTGTGAATGAAGGCGGAGAGAGGGAGTGATCACAACAAAATTGCGAGTAAAAAAAAACAAAAAAAAAACGCACAATCTCGTTGTGGAAACCTACACACATCTATACACAGGTGCACATCTGCGCGCATTTAAAGCAAAATAAAAAATAAAAAAAATAAAATAACACGGATACCTGACCGATGCATGCAAGGAATGGCTTTTTAAAAAAAAATACGATTTTTAAACTTGCGTTCAACTTCTCCTCAGCTGCACTTCAGAACACATTGAAATGATGTGCATGCAGCCTATTGTAGTGAGAACATGCTGTATTCCCTCTTTATCTGACAAAGCCGAGCGCTTTGGGACAACATCTGCTCGCCTCACACGTGCACGCACACTCGAGCAACGATAAAGATGAGCAAGACTGACATGTTGCTCGGGATAAACTCCCCGTGACCCTCTCGGTGCATTTTTAACGCGTAGCCCAGTTTTTTATTTATTTATTTTTTTTATTTATTCATTTATTTTTCTTTGCGTGCAAACGTTGAAATATATATATATTTTTAACTTTATTTAGGAGCGCCATGATGAGCTGCAGATGTAGGGCAAAGGAATCACGAGTTGGACGCATGAATATTTCGCTCATAAAATGTATCAAAAGGTACTCCTGCAACTTTAATTACACAGGAGCATCCCTGCACATCTGAACTGAAAGCGACGAGTTAAAAAATTTATTTTTCTAAGAAAAAGGGCAGCACTGGCAGGCATAAGTGTTCATTCTTTTTTTATATAAACATGGCACCCAAATTCACTATTGCTGCACCATGAGACCCAATAACAGCCCTCCTTCTCCTATCCAAATTCTATCCAGTCGCCTGAATGCATCACTTTGAGGGTAATAATTAATAAAAATGCACCCCGCACACATCTAAGTGACAGACTTCACGCTAAATAAAGCCGAACCGTACAAACGAGCTCAACCAAATGTTGCAATATATATTTGGAGCAAAGTGGAGTAATAAAAAGCAAGCTGCCTCAAATAACTGACCTAAAAGCCAAAATGCGCACGTCGGGCTGCCTGCCTCCAGTTGTTCCGGGGCTCAGTGTGTAAAATGTGAGCCAGCATCGCTGATGGAGAGAAAAGCCGACCTGTGGACACACTTTGACCGGACCAGGACTCTTTGCAAGTGTCCCCACATGACAGTTTAAAAGTAAAAGGAAGGGGGCTCGAGCGAAAATGACAGATGGGAAACTTGCGTCACGCCAAGAGAACGCGTTTTGGTAGTACGGACAGAAAACTCGATTTACAGGCGACTCCTATTAATGGCGTTTTATTTACAGTGGTTTTTATTAAAGGTCCACAATAAAAAATAATAAATTAAGTTTATATTGTGTACAGCCTAATTTACTGGGTTAGTAAAGCCAGCTCTAACTACATGGAAGTGTCTTGCATTTCATGCGTGTACTCCCTTAAACTCACCGATCAGGATTTTATTCTGTAACATGCCTTTCCACTAAATATAACAACCTACAAGCCGCTGGAGCCGAAAGACCAACCCCCCCTTTCCTACTTTTTTCTCAAATTTCTTACCTGCACTTCGAAGCTCGTTCAAAAAAAGTGGCGACAGTGTTTCCCTGTTTTTCCCCCCGACGAAGCGTGTTTACTTTGCTTTTCTTCTTTCTCAGTATGTTCCTTTACTTTGTTTCATTTCTCACTTCCATCTTCTTTTCATCTCATCAATAAACACACGCTGCAGCCTACCTTCATAGAAGAGCTCGGTTCAAGTGTGCCCTCCCATTTTTTAACTATACATCGAGTACTTTGAGGGGTGGTGGTGGTGGTGGGTGACGGTGTTTGGGGAGGCACATAGACGTAGAGGAGTAGACGCCCCGTTGGCTTCGTTGTCCAGTGGACAACATACGTCAGCGCGTCCGCCATATTGCGAGTGGCAAGAAGACAAACTGTTTTCCGTCTGAATGAAACACTAAAGCTTCCTTTCATCTTGGTTTTATAGATTAAATATTAAAGACAAACTTTTCAGTTGCATTGCTACTAATTGGATACACTGAAATGAACATTTCCAAATGACATTGTGAATAAAATTAGCTTACCTTTTATTGGCCCCTGAAAATACATAAAAGCTCTTAATTTTATTCAGTATGAGGTATAATAAAGTATCCTTAAAGTTAGTGTACCTGAGCCATCTTATTTAATATTTTGTACCACATTTTATACCCATTCACTGCCTTTTTGACCCTTTCTACACCAATTTTATACCCCAAACAAACTATTTCCATGTGAAAGGCTTCTTTCATATCATAACCATTTGTCTGTTTGTCTCTGTTGGCCATTTTGGGGTGGTAATGATAATTTTGTAAATTACAAATAAAAAATAACAAATTTGTGTACTTGATGTGACAGATATAGCATAGGTTATGGATGATTATATGAACAAAACAAAAATAATACACATTTTTCAGTTTCAGTTGTGTTTTTTAGCATGGTTCTATCATTAATGGTGAGAGTAAATCTGAAGTTTTAAGCAACAGTAGAGATACTATGTTGCTACTGGTAAGAAATTGCTATGAGGTGGGTATTAATTATGCTTAGTAATTATATGCTGTTATTACAAAAAGATGAGGATTGTGCTATATATTTTAAGTTGAAAGTGACTAAATGTCCAGAAAATGTTTATAGAAAACTAAATTGTTTTGAATTTCAATGTTAATTAATCGATTTTTTTAAAGCTTAATAATCAAGACATCAAACAGTAATGTTTGACCTACAGTAAGACCTTTGAACCAGAGCTGTCTTGCTCGGTTCTTTTCCACTCACAAGATGGCGGAGATGCAGACGTACGACACGGACGCTGATGCGGCGTCTAGAGTCCTATGTCTATGACCAGGCACGCCTTTTCACTTGAAGCTGCCATTGGAAGCGCAGCGCACTGTCTTGGGTTGGAGCAGAAATCCGTCAACATTATAGCGCCCCAATCGCAGGGCGAAGGGGAATCACGGTGGGATCATTATGGCTCTCTGTGGGAGGTTGTGGGGAGTTGTAGTGATAGTACTTCACTGATTCAAGTTCCTTTCACCTACACGCAGCGACTGTATTTATTTTAATGTTTGTATAAATTGAAAACAATATGTAAAGGATGTTTAATAACCTACAAACATATCCCATTCTTGCGCAGTTTTTATATTTATTGAGGCGGTTTCAGTGCCTGCTTGACAAATATGAATGAACTCCAAAATCTGGATCAAAAGGGAACAAGAGGGGTATTGTCAGCTCCACGTCCATCATTGGTCTGAACTTCTGATTGGACACGTCCGGTGTCTGTCTAGCAAGTTACCCGCTCCGCGGCCGCTGATTGGACGACGGCGCCCGTCAATCCTTCCCCGGCGCACAACAAGCTAGATTGACTGCCCGTGTCTCCTACTTTCTACGCATTTCTATTTTCTCATTTATTTATTTTTTAACGTCCCGAGCTGACCTCGAGTTTACGAGCAGGGGGGAGAAAAAATGGTGTCGGTTCACAAGTGGCCAATCAGATTTGGTAGAGTCGTGTGTTTTTTCCCCTCTCTTTTTGTTTTGTGCTGTCATTTTCAGGAAGCTTAGAGATATATTCTGGGTGGTGTAAGAAAAAAAAAAAAAAAAGAAAAGCAGTGTTGGCTCATGTGGGATACCCTCCGCCTTAATGCCCCCCTCCCCGTCTAGACAGTGACAGGTGTGTGTGTGTTGCCCAGCTCCGAATAATGAACCACGTAGAAGGGGGAAATACTTTGAGTAAAACCATACTATTTTTGTAGCAACCACTGGTGGATCTGCCTCATGTTTTTGTTTTGTTTTAATTGACAAAGAGGTCAATTAAGGTTAACGCTTCACCGAGTTTCAGCATTCGGGACCTGAACTCCCTCCAAGAAAAGCTGCCCTCTTGAACTTTGCTTTGCACAGCCCTCCAGCTGAACATGAGGAGACAGAGGTGTCTCTTAAGACCACCGCCATCTCTCACTACCGTACGGGATATTCTTACGTGAGTGCACACGCTGTAGTGAGAACCCGGGGCCCTGTCTTGACTGTGCGCGCCATCTGCAGGTCTGCTTGGAAGACAATAATACCGCGGGTTCAACGGAGGACACCTCCCTCCGTCACTGCTTTGACCTACATTAACCAGGAACACCGTCGCCCGGCCTTAATGCGATAGTTTAAAATCCCCAAATAAATCACCTGGGCCTACACAGAATGCCTTTTAACGTCAATTAAGCGCCGGGATTCATTTCTGGGATCAGAACTGGGACATGCTGAGAGGAGAACATCCGCATGCCAGACCGGATCAACCGCAGCCTGTGCAGGGAAGGATTCACCAGGCAATGGAAAGTTTGTGTTTGCCTTACTTGCTTTGCATGCTTTTTATTATTATTATTATTATTATTTTATTATTTTTTTAACGAGCTAAGAGTGTGAACGTGTTTTTTTTGTTTGTTTTTTGGGGGGGTGGGGGGCGGGGGGGAAGGAGCGTCATTTGTCGAAGTAATTGAAACATGTTAGAACCACTTAATGAAATACTATCGTAAACAATATGCCTGTTTACGTCGCTAATTTGTTTTACATTATTAAAAAGTTCAAGTTGGGTGAACTTTTTAATGAATGACTAAATGAATACAAAGGTCTGAAAATAATTAAACAACTGGAATCGTTATACAAGAAGTATTTGTGAGAAAATTCTGGTGTTAAAACAAACAAACAAACAAACAAACAAAACAAGGGGCCATTTTCTGGAAAATTGCTTGGTATTCCCAAGATGTTTTATATTGTCATTGAGACATGAGGCTTTTCTGCTTATGCTGTTTCTCATAAGGTATGCATTTAAAACTTTGTTTATTCACCACATATTTTGTAATTTCGTAGAGTCTGTGTAAGATGTGCTTATTGAGTGGGAGCTACAGATTGCTGCACATATATTCTCTAAAAATTTACTGTTGATTTGTTTAACAAAACAAGACTATTTTTGTTGAAATATTGGTTAGTTTTCACATTTTGTTCCATCTTAGCTATAAGCAAAAGGACACACTTTGTATGCGTTATGAAAGACACTTGGCACACTTTGCTTACTTTTAACATTTTTGGCTAAAAAATCAAAACCTTTGTTAGTGTTGTTGAAAATGTCTAAAATGTTTCTTGCATCATATTTTCTCAATTCATTATGCTGTTGAAGAAAGTGCTGACTTTTATTTAAAAAAATATTGAAGTTTTGTATAAAAATGACACATCTGGGGGTTTAGGGTTCACCCTCTGCATCTTTTTGATACAAGAGTTGATGTTCTGTTTTATTTTGTATCATAACTGTGTCAGAAAGCTTTTGTGGATAGCAATTGTTATGGGCCAAAATATTTTTTTTTTACGGTACATAAAAACATGACTTACTTGAGAGTCTGAGAACACTTTGCATCACAACTGGAGTTATAAGTAAGGAAAGCAGTGTAAATAAATATCTGAAATCTTAATATTAAAATGACAAATATTTTTTGGGTTTAGGTAGAAATGTCAAGAGTAACACAAATTAATTATACCCAAAAATATACATGTAAAATCTGAAAAATATGACAACTGTAAAGTAGTTTCTTGACTTTTCAGAGCTGTGTGTGGTAAACTTTCACTTTTGTGTTATTGAAGTAAGGGTTTAGAATGGCTTGAATTTTTTTTGTTGTATTTTAGAAGCTGTCGAATAAAATCTAATTTCATTTGTATTGCAGATTTAAAACCACAATGGCTGGCAAAGTGCTTCATAACAATAACAGTCAGTAAAATATAAAACAAACCAGATTGGATTAAATAAACTGCTTAAATTAACAAACGTAAATATAAGGAAATTCAGCAAAAGCTAAAAATTAGTCACAGGCCCCATTTTCAGCTTTTACAGCAGGAAAAAAAAATTATAGTATTTGTCAAACAAAACAAGAAAGAAAAAGAAAAGAGAAGACTGTAGACTAAAGCATATAAAAATGTTAAATGACATGAATTGTAATATTTTATCAGACTTGTCTTGTTTATTTCATTAATATTTTAGTTAAAATGTATTCAAATGTTATTTTGTAATGTTATCTTACCTGACATAAACAGCCAGAACAGTGGTCACTTCTCACTCTTGAAATGAAACATGTAAAAATCCACAAAGTAATAAGAAATATATATACTTTCCTATGTGCCTGTTCCTCTCATGAAAGAGCAGAGATACAGAAAACACCAGTGTGCTCACAGTATAAACTTCTATCATCCCAATGCAAAACAAAAGGATCTTTTTGCATGTTTTAACCCTTGCAAGTTCAGTGTCAACAAAAGCTTTATTTTTCACTTTAAGAAGGCTGAATGTTATGGGAACTGCTGCATGTTGGGGTGACATTAAAGCAACAGATTTTTATTTATTTATTTATTTACTTATTTATTTTCTGAAAGACTGGACAGGACTTTGTCATTTTGGGATGAAGCAACTAGTAAAAATATTAAAAAATAAAAAGTAAGTTGGCAGTATACGACTCTTATCAAAACTACAAACAAAAGGAAATCAATCTGTGGTCAATCCTTTTAATCATGTTTTTTGTGTCTTAAATAAGTAGCAGCTGTACATTTAAAGAGAATCACTGATAAATAAAATAGAAGATAAAATATTTTCCACTTCAGTTTCACCTTTTCCCACTTGGCGCTGTTACACTAATTGCTGAAAAACAGCTTTTTGCATGTATTTTAGGATTACTCTCTGTCTAGTTAATATATGATCTTCCCTCTTTTTAAACGGCAATATCATGTGTTCTCCACGTTTTTACAACACCCTATGTGACCAACAGAGGGCAGCATTGAGACCCAGTTTTCACAGGCATGATTTTTTTTCTGCCTCCTTCTTCTTTCCTTTTGCCTATTCAAAGCTCTTCCCTATTCAAATAGAAGCCTTGAATTGATTTCTTCTCTCCCAAATGAGGCTCATGGTGTCTTGATACACAAGAACATAAAGTTACGCACAGGTTTCAATGTTAAATTGACTCCTTGTTCTTTATGTCTGACCATTTGGATTTATGGACGATTTGGAACTGAAAACTCTCGCTATCCGACATGGAGGGCATCCATACTCCCACTGCTTCTGTAAATTAGATAAAATATGTGCAGTGCAAGTGCTCACAAAGGCCTCGTCCTTGTGCTTCATGTTGGGGTTTTTTTATCGTGTTGCTCAAAATGAATGGCCCACAGGTTATTCATTTTGCAGAAAGCCTCTAGACAGGGCATAATGAGCAATAAGGTGACTGATAATGTGCAAGCCGATCTGAGGATTTGCAATTAAAATATTATTTCTCTCACCCTTCTACAGATACAGAAGGGTGAAAGGAGCATCGTTCATTTCAGGGATTTCTTTTATCATGAAGAATGTTTTCGCGTCCTCCATTTCTCCCTCTTTTCAAACAAATCTGGACCCAGTTTTATTTTGTTTGTGGCGTCTAATCACACGTCGGGCCTTATTGTATTTCTTGGTCGTAGCAATGTATTTTTGAAGGTCCAGTTGACATAAATGATGTTTTAGCATGCTTCACTTCATGATGAGCCCATTTCTATGAGAAACATGGAGTCTCCGTAGAAAGAGGGGCTTCTCGGAGCAAAGATCAGCTTTATCTACGAAGGAAAATGAAGCCATATGGTGGAGCTATATGTTTTATTGGCTCACAATTCAGAGCTGCCACCTGGGAGTGGAAAAAGAGCAAGACAAACACAAAGGATGGTTTATAATAACGATGCCAAATATGTGAAGCAATAAACGTGCAATAAATTTCGGGCCCTCATGTTCTTTTTGTGGCTTAACAAGTTCATATCAGGTTTTAGCATTTTCTCCCAACCTCTTCTCCATCACAGCGCACTCCATGAATGTTCCTGCGTCATCTCAAGAGCTCGTCAGATGAAATTCGCCTTTACTGTTTTGCGCAAGGGTACTCGGAAATCCAGACAAATCAATCCGCAAATGAATAAGCCAGACACACCTCAATACTGGCAGCTTCACCAGCAAATGGTGATTCAAGATGACTCACAAGGACAAGCATGCAGCATTTATGAATGTCTCTTTTTCAATCTCACACATTTTTTTTATTTTATTTTTTTTTATTATCAAAGCATATTTTCTTGATTCGAGTACACATTTTGCTTTATGAAGCACTAGCGAGTTTTAATTGTGTGCATTTTTTAAATCTATTTTTTTTGTATGTGTAGAGACTTGTGGAAGTATTCACAGCCTTGAACTTTTTCACATCTTGTTACACTGCAGCCATCTGGTGTGTTGCATTGAGATTTTATGCAACCGGCCAACACAAAGTAGTGCATAATTGCAAACTGGAAGGAAACTATGACATGGTTTTCAAAATTAAAAACACTCAAATCTAAAATATGCGGTTTGCAATTATATTCAGTCTTCTTTTCTGTGACACCTCTAAAGATATCTAGTTGAACTAACGTCTTTCAGATTTTGAAAATTGTTCACCTGTTTATTTATTTTTTTCCTTCTAGAATAATTGTCCACATCAGTCCAAACACAACAGCTCCACAATAAAGCACAGCTGCTACTGACAGCATTATGCCTGTGGGGTTTCTGTTGTTGAGCAGGCAAAGGAGCTGTCAGATTTGATGGGAATATGGAGGCAATCTTAAAATGAAACTTGCAAAATATTACTGCATGTACTCGGCTTGAGGTTTGCATCCCAGCTGCCAAATGATCCTTTGTGTACAACCAGTGCTACGTTAATCCAGACATAAACGCATTTAGAAACATGTAAAAACATTTCAAAATTGATGCCCAGAGATTCTCTTCATACAATGTGGAATAACTTCCAAAAAAGTATTCTCCGGATAAGTAAAGCTGGTGGAGACATCCCCAAAAGACTGTAACTCCAGCAAAAAGATACCACAAAATATTGATTCAGGGGGCTTGAATGCAAATGCTGCTTTTATTTGTGGCAGCTGGTAGAAAGTTCAACCCAAAGTGCAGATATTCCTGAGAAACCAAGCCAGGCCGAATATTTTCTAACAAAGCAAAACCTTAAAAGCATTCAGTGTCACTATTTATGCTAATTCTTTTTAATCCATTTCTTTAAAAATGTGTCCTTAGAGGCTCTGAACACAGATCCCCATTTTTCAAATTTTAATTTGTAAAATATTTCAAAATTTAAAATAAACAAAAAAAAATGAATTAAAACTTGTGATCATTTTAAAAAACATGCAAAAACATACAAAGGATGGAAATACTTTCACAAAAATTCTCGGTAATCAAAATCTTAAATACCTAAAAGTGCACAATATTTCACGTTGCACAATAAGTTTGCAATAAAGAGAGCTATTCAGAGAGGCTCATGGGCAAAATTTTTGTCTTTGTTTGCTTAGTTTCTCCTCGTTTTTTAAGTTATTTGGTCCTTGTTTTTGATTTGCCAATAATTGAGCCTAAAATAGACTCATTTGGGTCGGTGAAGAATGTCACTGATGATATCACTAACATCTTTTATTGAAACTCACAAAAATGATCACAAACGTTCCAGATGTGACACAAAACCACAACAATGCCAGATTTCTATTCTTTTCTTTTCTTGCTTTTTTTTTCTAGTGACAATCATCTCTGTCTCCTGCAGAGTGCTGTAAGATATTGTAGAAAGTGCACAGCTGGTGTGATTTGGGTTACAAATAATGGAGCTTTTTCTCTTTGCAAAAGTACCAGCAGTTCAACAAGTCACACAATATTTTAAGTTGAGAAGAAATACTAAAGTAAACAAAGAAGACAAAGAGTGTTTACAATCTGTTTAATATTTGTTTTGCTTTAACTCTTAAAAATCTGCATTGGAGGACTAAAACCTACTACAGTTAGGTATTTAAAGCTGTGACACTTTTCTGTTTGTGTGAAAGTGGATTATTTTAGCTCTCCTGCTGGATTTTAGGAATATGTTTGGGACAGAACCTGTGTTGATGTTGCACACGGACAATGGTGGTAAAGAGAGTTCGGTTAAAAGAAGTGCCTCGGTCTCCTTTAGCCAGACAGTGGAGGTAACATAAATGAGTTATCACAAAACTGTCTTTCTGAGAACACAGCCCAAGTGCTATAAATGATTAATAAGCTCTTCCTCTAGTCTTTCAGCTCCCAGGGGCCTGTTGTCAGAGTCTGCCTTGTAGCTGAGATATAAGAACAGTGCAATGCAAGTCTCCACAGATCCTTCCTCATCTGTCTGCTTTGTGCTTCACGCGTCATCTCACCTCTGTTTGCCACAGGCACATGAAAGGAGCGCATCGGGAGTGGCACGGATGCTTCTGACTTTCAGCCCCTCTGTGATGTTTGCAGGCTCTCCTCTGCCCTGATTAGAATTCATGCAGCATTTTTTTCTTTAAATTTGCCGGAAAAAAAAAAAAAAAAAAAAAAAAAGTACATTGGTTTTTATTTTTGCTCAGCTGAGATGATTTTTATGTTTGGGGCACTGAAAGAAGTTATTTTTGTTTTACGGTTGTTGAAGTGTGGAGAGCAAGAGCTATACACACACACACACACACACACACACACACACACACACACACACACACACACACACACACACGTATATGTTTGTTGATGGGACATCCGTTTTGATTAGCCTCACTGTTCCCATTAAAGTGTGAACGCTAGAAGTAAATGTACACAGATGATTTGGCCTAAAAAAGCTTCCATAGAAAGCTTTCCGATCTGTTTCTGAGAACATTCCCCAGACGGATGTGCTTGTGCTCGGTGAAAACAACGATCTGGGCATATTTTTATTTTCCTGAGGAGGCATGAGTGCGCCCCACTCAGTGACTGCTCTGTCAGAAGCCGGGCCAAGCCTTTAACCATCCAGGTAGCTGACTCGTTGTCAGAGCCATGGCAGCCGGTAGTGGGCACAAGAAGGTATGTCAGAGTAATTCAAAGACTATACTGTGACACGGTTTCATTTGTTCTGCTGTCAACTGCTCGGGCTGTGAGAGGCAGAGTGCGCTGTCTTTATTTATGTGGGCCATGCAGCCACAAAGTCTGACTACAACCGTTTCATATAAGAAAAAGGAAAATATACAACTCCTATCAGCAAGTGGAAAACGTGTCAACATGCTTTAATTTTCCCAAACAAGTTTTTTTTCTGGATGGAAGTCATTTTAATGTTTCTAACGTTTCACAAAAGATCGTCAAAACCCCAGTAAACACGAAACATTTGACCAGCTGTTATAAAAAGCGTTTGATTGCTGTAAGGCCATTAAATGTTAGAATGTAATGTAAGAGTATTTAATAAAAAAAAGATACCTGATAACTGAGTTCTGATTTATTATTCACATGTTCATCTTAGGGTGACGTAAGTATGTCATCTTCTCGTCTTCCTTCAGTGCTCCGTTGGGGGTCTGTCTCATTGAGCTGGATTTCTCGGGATGCATTGCCTGGCCAATCAGCAAACAGAAGGGGGAGTTGTGAATGAGAATGTCAAATTTCTAGTCGGCTGCCTATGGTTGTTGTAGGACATTCATTTGCTGTTTCCTAATACTTCACTGATTCTTAAATTTGTCTCACAACTCTCATTGTTCGGCTCTTCATTCTGTCTTCACAGTAGGGGCAACATTTAAAACTCAAACAGTTTTAAACAGCTAATTATAATTTCTCAATAGCTAAGGGTCCAGCACGTCTGTAAGAATGGGTTGATGGCTAATCTGGTCCTAACACATGTGGTATTTACCACATCCTCACCTGATTAACTAGAAAGGCAGATTTTCAAGTAGCTTACTGGTCTGAAAGACTTAGGTGTATGTCAACGCAATCCCAGGGAAGGAAAATCATCAGTAATGACCTTTAAAAATAAAAATTTGCCAACAATCAGCAAGGGGATGCTAATCAGACTATTTCTAGGTAATTTATGTATAATCATTTGAAGTAACACAGATTGGCTGTAACTTTCAAATCTGACATTTTTCTCAGCTCTGTTCGTTTGACTTTGTTTTATTGTAGTTTTTTGTCCTTATTTCAGGCCTTAGATGGAAAGAATTGCTAAAGTGAATAAAACAGGCAGCTGGAATCTCAATCATGTCACGTTTGATGCACAGTGTTGTGCATGACTAATAGCTGTTGAGAATGCCTACATAATCAAACAACGTGTTTACTAATGAGTAAATTACGATGATGCTGTATCAAATACTAGCATAATAAACTGTGACTGTTTTATAGATATGCGATATCTTTGTAAATCAAGTACTTGTCATTGGGATATTGAGGTTTTTATTAGTTATTTTTATTTGTGTTTACCTCTGGAAAATGTCTGTGGTTTAGGAAGGAGACCTCAGCATCCTTTAAAAACATAATTTATAAATGGGACAGCCTAGAGCCAGAAACATTATCCGCTTCCAACAGATCTACAGTGGCTTCAATAAACGGAAGCAGCCAAGACGGACGCTCACCAACAACGACGACTACACCTGGTGTGAGAGAGGAGGTAAAGGTTTTCTAGAGTCCCTGTCAGTCTGAGTTCCACCAGACACTAAAGCACTGGATGCGTGTTGTTCCAGTACTTGGATTACCCTCAGTTTTGACTGCTGCAAAAGTATCCTTTTGATCCTCTGCAACTGTAGAGGATCTCCAAAATAAAGGGCTGGCCTAATCAAAGCAAAACAAACCTTAGTATGAGCGTCCTTTCTGAAGAATCCAGACACAAACCAAGACTCGTCTTTACAATCAGATAGAGTTTGTATGCTGCACAGATACTGTAATAAAGCCTCAGTTCTTTGTCACAGGCAAGCATGTTGGCGGCACCATCAGTAACCAAACATGTGCCTATATTACAGGGTTCCTATGTGGCCTTGAAAAGTCTGTAAAAGTATGTAATAATAAGATCTGAGCTTGGAAAAAGACTTGTATATTACAAAGTGTTATTTGAATAATTTTCAACAAAAGCCCTAAATCCCACAAACACCACTTTCATTGTTTCTATAGAGGCCTACTACAGTTTGGCACTCAAAATGTGCATTTGAAATATATTGAAATCTATTTTGTCAAATATTGCACCCAAGCAGTCCTTTATGATTGCATAAAGGACTGCTTTATGCAAAGTGGATTTTTGTTTATTGTGATATATGTAGTGTAGCCCCAGCTAAACCCCTTTGCCACAGAAACACATCAAATGTGAGTGAAACAAGAAGTAAAAAAACAGCCAAGCAAACTCCACTTGTTTGTGAGGAAACTTCTTAAACTCTCTTCTGTCAATGTACGAGAGAATCTATTTAAGCCGCTGTTAGAACTCCCCATCAAGATATAAATGACATATTCAACGAGATTACTAGTCTGAAATGAGACAGTTAATGAAATAGGCTTCTCAGTCGAGCAATTTGTTGATTTCTCAATAAGCAGTTGCCAAAATGTGTCCTAATCTCCTTGTCTCTAGGGCATTTCACATTCTCTACAGTGTTTATTTTTTGTCAGTTGTCTATATTCCCTCCTATGTCCATTACTTTATGCCAACGCCCTCACCTTTTTCAAACCCAGTAATCACTCCTCGCTGGACATAAACACTCCAGCAATTGTCAGATCCTCCTGTTGCAGAGTCTTTGCTCGGGTTCGTTCACTGGTTTGTAATTTCTTTGTTTTGTCCTTAAGTCTCTGATGCATGCCCTTTGTTTGCTTTGGAAGCACAACATTGTACTTTAAGTAGTGTTATCCATTCTGGCTTATACACTAATGAGCAATGAACAAGAACTAAGAAATTATGAAGGTATACAAGGCTTCTTTAGACAGAAGCAAACAAGCTAAAATAAATCTGTTCTAGGGAGGGTAACCAAAGAAACATAAATTTGGAGAAAATTAAGGAGCCAAACATAATCCTGACAGAATAAAACATACAACAGCTTTTACAAATAGTTTACGCATTTGGTGTAAACAGATGGTTAGGTACTGCATTTCCAAACTGACAACAAACTGCACTAACACAGTGGTTTGTGTAAAGCTTTGTGGGAAAATACTTAGCTAGCAGACTCTCTTGTACTTATCTGCAAGTGTATTTAAGTGATGTTTTGAAAGTCTGGCTCAGTAAAGTCATCAAAACCAATGATATCCAGAGTTTCATTCTTTATTTAACTTCAATGCAGCCATTGCAAATGTGAGAAATATCCACATAAAAGACTTGATGGAGACCTTGCAATGTGTGGGACATCAATGGATAAATAGTAGAAGAAGTGTACAATGACACATTATCATGTCATTGTCATTATTTAAGACTGCTGCTCTTTCTTTAAAGGAGCATAAACTTGAGTAAACCTACAGAATCTATCAGCAGCCAGATTTCTGCAACAAAAGGCAACACCTGAGAACGAGTTCAAATGATTTGCCTTACACTCCACAAACACGCATCAGATGTACTCTTCCCAGTCTAGGAAGTCTATTGAAGATGCAAAACTTTATCCCTCACTCTGCATAAGCCGCTGTAGCTGTGTGTACTTTACTTCTCCACCACCCTTTGCATCTATCGGTAAGCCCTGAGATAGAGAAACTCCACATTGTTCTTTGAGCGGGAGCCTAGCAGCCAACCTGAAACTATTTTCCACAATGAAGGTGTGTGTGCAACTTGTGTAAGTAAAACTGAGAGAGAACAACAATGGGGAACTGTTAACGCTGTGATTGAATAAATGTATTTTACTCTTCGTTTGGAGAGCTGAAGATAAATGTCCACCTCAGTGGACAATCAAGATTATCTTACTTAGTCTTTACCCTTTTTGTATTCCACAGAATGAGCTGTAGAGTGATGACAACTTGTCAGTCTCTGTGTAAAAAGAAAGAAACAAGGGTGATTTTTTTCATCCTTCCCACCAAAACATCATCTTAGATTTATAAAGTTAATTATGACCAGAAGATTGCAAGGTTAGAATTTATTCATGATCAACACAGAAAAACTTAAAGCACTAGTAAATCAAGAACTAAATATTAACTCGTTTTGAACGTATATTTTTGTTTGTTTTGATATGAAAACTAGAAAAGCCCATGACATAGCTTCATTAGAAACTCTACATTACAACTTAAGTGAACGTAAAGAAAACATATGAAAGTAATAAATATTCTGGCAGAGAGTGGGCTGTGAGTGCTGTGTTATTTCAATTACATTTCTGGCTGCACATTGCCTCTTTAACCCGCTTTTGACTTTTAATGTCTAATAAAAATACACAAAAGACAGTAAATTACTTTGGTGTGATTTTGCAAACTTAGCTCAGAAGTTTTTGATGATGAACTTTGACCATGAGCAACTTCAGAGACTGAACTCACAGTTCTTATGTTCACATAAAAGTCAGATTTACTGTGCCAAAAGAGTAGTTCTGTAGAGAAGTGAGAAGCTGATACAAACTAGTATCAATAAGGGTGAGAGCTCTTTAAGAGCATTAGAAAGCTTATTATATAATTCTACTGAATTTAAGGATATTGTTTAAATTATTATTACTATAAACCGATTGGTTAAAAACAACCCAGTTCAGCTTATCTTGCCGAGTTTGGGAGTTTGACTCAGTTGGGTGAGGTTTTCACTGCAAAAAATGGTTGATGTGACTCATATCTGATGCTAAGAGAAAAAGTTAAAACATTTAACGTGGATAACAGATTTTAGACCAACAATGTAGCACTATATTACATACTGACTCTATATTTATCTTATGACAGATTCTTTGGTCCAAGTGTGAATATTGAGCAGTAAAGTAAAAACCCAGTTTGATGTCAGGGCTGCTTTCAGTCATTGACTGTGACTCTTAATGATTTTTGAAATAATGCAGAGCTGAGACGTGTTTTTATTTTAAATTTAACAAGGCTTGATGTCTGCAGACTGTTATTAGAAGTCAGAAGAAAGAGAACAGAGCTTCTTCAATGTTCCTTTAAAGAATTTATTAGTATTTAATAGTTGCTCATAAAACTTTTTATCCTCAAGGTCAGTTAGGATTTGTGCCTCTAGAGGAATTTTATCCTCTGGATATCCTGGAAAAGGGTCTGTGGACTGAGAACGGCGTCAACCAGCAAACTAAAATCATTAATACAACCTATGGACTTTATAATAATAATAATAATAATAATAATAATAACGCAGAGTTTACCATCTCTTAATTACTTATTTTATCCTTTGAAAAGGTTGATCAGATCTTTTCTAGTCTCTTCTGCAGCAAAAAAATATGACTCAGTGTACCTGGTGTTAGAAAAGAAACCTGGGCCTTGGACACAAACAAAACAAAAAGGGAAAAAAATAGTTTCAGCTGAGTTGAAATAAGTTTAATGAAAAATAAGTGAGAGTTGGGGTGCTATGTGGCATAATGCCACAGTGGGTGCACCAATTACGATGGGTGTTTTGATCCCCATTTTAGTTTTAGCAGGCTGGAATTTAATTCCTGATTATTGAGCCTTTTCCCCTTCTTCATTTACCCATTTCCTTTCTGAGTGCTGAGCAACCAAAGAGTCTAAAACAATCAAAGATTGTACAAGCAAGCTGCGGGTGTTCAAAACATTATGAATTAACACCAACAACAATCATACAGTATGTCCGACTCAGATCAAATCTTCAGTAGCAACTCAGAAATTGACCAGCAGATGGTGTTCAACTCCTTGCATTAACAGCCCAGACAGTCTTTTGTGTTCCTTCATATCTCAGTGAACGACTTCTTTAAAAGGTAATTTTACTTTTCACAGCTGCTGTATAGGACAGAGAATATTCTCAGTGTACTATTTTATGGATCAAAGCTTCTGGTTTTAGGCTAAAACACATCAAAATCAATGGGACATCTGTGCTATCACTGCGTAAAATCATTTTCTGAAAATGTTGTAGCTCTGCTATTAGTGACATCAACCTCGACGTTGTGTGTATAATCATTTGCTGTGTCCATCCCACACTAACATCAGCACATACAGCATATACATTGTACGCACAAGGTTACATAATCCCAGAAACATTCTCTTACTCTGGTGTATTTTTCAGATTAACATTAGGGCTTTACTCCCACCACCAGCTACTTACTCATGCTGATATGCCACGAGGGCGAATGTGAGCTATATCATTACATGCTGCAGTGGACAAGTGAATGCATTAGCACCCTAAGAAGTCCCCAGCTGCCTATTAATTAGCAAGCTTGTGGGTTGGTGGGCATTATCAGCAGGGAAAGGTTACTGCAAGCTAACAAGCAAGGCGAGTGTTAGTCAGCATAGTACCTTTTCCAATGTGCGACTGGTTTTGCTACATCTGTGTGCCAAATGCTAGTTAATAAGCCTGTGAGATAGCTGTTGAAACATGAGTCTTTTTATGGTGCTTCTTGTGTATTGATCTGTTAATCTTGGTATTTAGTTTTTTTGTTTTGTTGTTGTTTTTTTTTGTCTGGTAGCTATTCTGTTTGTGTTTGACAGATCTTCTTTATTAATGTGATCAGCGAAGAACCTGAAACACAAATGATCCTTTTAGGCCAATTTCCATGTATTACTCATGCTGCCGGCATGTGCATGACGCCCACGACGCTTTGTCAATGTTCTATGCTGCAGCCTGGTTTACCTCTACCAGCCACTTGCATATCAAGGACCGCAGGGACGGCTTGAGTTACATTTTTGCTTCGCTTGGTGGTATCACGGCTCAGTCTGACGGTCAGACACATTCTCTGCCTGTCTGCACAAGAGGAAGCTATGGGATACTTGTCACTGTACTACATGTTGTCAAGGCTGTGAAGGAAAGCAAAGAGGAGGAAGACGAGACTCTGGCTGCCTCTCATGCCCACTTGACATCACAATAAAATATGTTGGGCTTAAAGACTTCTTATCCTCTGTGACTTTGTCGCTGGCTGACTCACTAAAACAGATAATTAAGTCGTTTGCCACAGACCTGTAGCTCTGCTAATAATCACCTATTTGATGGGATGAATAGCACAGTGCCTTGCAGGAGTATTCGTACCGTTTCAGCGTTTTGCCACATTGCAAACACAAACGACCTAATTTATTGGGATTTTATGTGATAAGCTAACAAGAAGTTGTGCATTTCAGTGAAGCATGTTTTTTAACTGTAAAACAATCTCGAAAACCATAAATCATTTTCCTTTCAATACTATTGGTTTATCACACAAAACTCCATAAAATACATGCTAAATTGCAAATTGTGAACAAGCTGAATCAGAGCACTGTATGAACTCTAGTGAGTAATATTATCAATTGACTTCTTTATGAGTGTATGTTTGGGTTTGTATGTAAATCTAAATGAAAAAAGATGGTGTCAATTTTTTAAAGTAGTAATTGTGCATTTTATCGTTTCCATTCTGTTCTACCACTTTCTTTCAGATGTTGGCAGTTTATTTTTAACCCTAAGCTGGGTTAACATAGTATTGCTTTGAGCCAACGGTTCACCTTTCAGCAGGACGATAATCTTGTGATGAATCATACAGCCATAACTACTGAAATCATTTTCATTTGATAGAACGGCCTAGTTAAAGCCCAGACTTAAGGCATGCGTAGAATCTGTAGATGCACAATTTGACAGAGCTCAAACTATTTTGCAAAGAATAAGGAAAAAATATCATCTGGTAGAGAATTATCCCAAAAAACTTGCAACCACAATTGTAATGAAAGGTGGTCCACAAAGGTAAAGACTTAAATGCTTGCCACACTTTTCAAATTTTATTTTTAGCCTTTTATCTTTTAGTGATTTTTGCAGTTGTGTCATGAAGTATGTAAATATATATTCCTAGATGTAGGCATAAAAACACAAAGAAAAAGGTCATCAATGTCTGTTCACAGAAAGAATTAAAAAATATCTGAGTCAAAAACAATTTCAAAGTTCAAATTGCATAATGTCAAAATGCCAAGTGCTGCAGACAGACTCCAGGCAGCAGAAACAATGTTTTTGTTAATGACACTTTTCTTTTAAAAAAAAAAAAAAAAAGAAGAGAAAAGCCAGTGCTTTTACCAGCACATCAAAAACTATATTTAGATTTTCAGGTTTGTCGCAGGAGGTGTATCGACGCGCCGCTAACAAACCCCAAGCTTCCTTGCATGAACCAACTATGAAAAGCAATCTGCTGAGGCAGTCTTCATTACGTCTCTCAGAAACTAATTCGACGTACATCAGCAACCATCAGCGGCCATCTGTGTTGTGACACACAAATCCAGACCCAGAATCCAAAACTGTAGCATGTTTCCACACATATGGTGAATGGCACACATCACCTGCACTGAGCATGGTATGCTGCTGGAATAAAGAGAGCAGCTGTGCCCGCCTAACAGTGACGACCCTCTAAGCAACACCAAGAAATTGGCACTTTCTCAAGCTAGTGAGCTGCCACCTGTGGGTGTCTCCTGTCCCTGACAAATCAGGAATGTTCTACATTTTTATGCAAGATGAATATTTTTGGCACAGACAGAGCTAGAGTCTGCAAGTAAAAGACTGAAATGTGTATCAGTCATTTAATAAAAGCTGATGGTTTTTGTCATTTCTTGAAATAGACTTAAAGATTTTGAGAAAGTATTTTGAAAATCTTTCTGATCACAAAACAACTTTTAATATCAAAGATAACTTGAGTTAATACAAGATGCAGTTTCAAATGACAATTCAATCTATTAAGGGAAACAAGTAAATATATAAGTGCTCCCTTGTCTTCTATCATGTTTTGGTTAGAGTCTTTCAGACACAGGTATGCTTGAAGATCTCCAAAAACAACACACAGAGAGCTCCAAAAGCAGATAAAAAAAAAAAAAAAAACAAAGTCACTGACATCTGCCAGTCTGGAAAGGGCGACAAAGCCATTTAGAAGACTTTGGGACTGCAGTGACACACAGTGAGAGAAAACATGAAACAGTGGCGATCTTTCCCAGGATTGGCCAGCCAACCAAAATCACTGTAAAGCTGCATAAATGGCTCATTCAGGAGAGCTGAAAAAAAAATCCCTAAAAGAACATCCAAAGTTCAGCAGTTAAGGTTCATGTTTAGACAATAAGAAGAAGATTTGGGAAAAATCGCATCTATGGATATTGTTTTCCTCAGTGAAAATCTGAAAAAACCTTGTGATGCCACCCAAGACTTTGGGGAAAAAATACATTTTGTGAAATTACATTTCCGCACAAGCCGAGGTTGGCTTGATTTGCTTTGCTTTGCTTAATAAATGAAATCACCGTTTAAAAACTACGTTTTGTATTTACTACTTTTATCTTTGATGTCAATGTTTGTTGAGCTGGAATGCGTGTGATAAAAAGGCAAAAACTGAACCCATCTATAAGGAGAGGAATGTATTTTCGTGGTGGTGTTCCTTCTGATGAGCTAAAAAGGTAGATGTGATAAATGCTGAGCCTGTGGCCCCACCTAATGTAAAAGTAGGCCACTGTTCAAAACAGCAGCCCCATGATCTGGATGCGCTGCTTGGGTCCAGCCTGTTTAGATGACCAAAGCTCGTCCTTGTCCTACTTTCGGGTCAGAAGCGCACCATTAGAGCCAAAAAACTCTCAAGTCTTTAAGCAAAGCTGCACAGCAGGATGGACTCTGCATATTTCTGGGTGAGTGCTTTTGAAGTTTTATTAAAGGACTATCATAATGGAGGTTTGTCTACACCAGCTGAATTGCTTTCAGCATCCGAGCTCGTCCGCAGGGAGAGGTTTTTCTCTTTGCTTCTTGTAGCATGATATATTTTTAACAGCATGTGCATGTGTAAGTATGTGTGCCTGTGCGTAAGAGTGGGTGTTTTATATGGGAAAGAAAAGCCTTGCTGGTTGGAGATATATACTTTCTCCTCGTTTACATAATCCTCATCAGTGTTATGTAATTTTCCACAGACAAATTTTTTGGTAAGTTAAAACATAAAGTGTACACAATGCACCTCAAGGAAAAAAATAAAAATAAAAAAAAGTTCTGTCAACGAAAACGTGAAGTCAAAACTTCACAGCACAATTGTCTAATCTTGTATGGAGGTCAGCCACGTTAGATCATGTGAGAATACCTATTCTCTGTCTCGCAGCACACGCTCAAAAACAGCCCCTGTTACTGCTGGGCTATTATGTAACCTCTGAATATATTAATTTTTATCGCCTTTGTAAAACCATGATCACCTTTGAGTTTATGACTGAAGCATTTTGTTTGCTAATCCAGTTCTGAAAAACACAGTCAAGGCATTCGGCTTCAGAAATTTTTGTTTAAGTTTCTTTCATTTCATGAAAAAAAAAAAAAGGCAAATGAGTAAAAGTAACTGGACATTGCAGATTGCTTGTAAGCAGTTTATATGTTGTTTGTTGTTTTTTAGATCAGAGTAGGGATGCACCAATCATTTGGTCAGCAAATAAAATGGACTAATTTTACCTCCATCAGCTCTTATGGGTGATTGGCAGTTCAAAAACTCAAAAAGTTGAGATGTAAAAAGTTCAATTTGTGTTGTTTAAAACCCAAGCTGTCTTCTCTTTGGTACAAATGAAAAGTGAGTTTTTCTCAAAAAATAATTTTTTTTAGTTTGTTTTTATTCCTATTTTACATATTAAACATTTGCAGGGGAACAAAATGTCATAAATGTCATTACTATTGTCTGTAAGTATGTGGCCCCTTTGAATTTTTGGGGTATTTTACCTCCCATTACTTCCTCAAATTTTACTGTATCTTGTTTGGATTTTACGTAACAATATGTTGTGGAAGTATGATACGTGAATTTTATATTTTTCTTCCAAATAAAAATCTGCGTTCATCCCCGTTGAGTCAATGCTTTTTGAAACTAAAGAACTTGTGGCCAAAGCTGCAAGTTCTTCACAGTCTCTAACAAAAACTAAGTCATGTTAGACTTAGACTTGAGAGCAACTCAACATCAATTTTCAAGTTTTGCAACAGATTCTCAAATAAATTTACGTCATTGCCTTCATGGAAAAGATCCTATGCTCCAATTTAAAGCCTTTTGCGTTTTCATTATAGATTTGTTTTTTTTTTTGTTTTTTTTTTACATCGCTCCATTTATCTTACCATCAGCTTCAACCAGTTTCCCTGTCCTTCCTTTTCACCTCATTTGTACAGAATTTGAAACAGTTTATCAGTCAGCTTTCGTTTTGTCAACCTTGAGCTGTGGATCACTAAAGCTCCTCCAGAGTTACCAGGACCAGGAAGAGAGGATTTTCTGCTCTCTTTTCCCTTCCTGTCTGACTTTATGTTTGCAGTTGTGATAATATTTCAAGAATTTCTGATTCTTGTCTGATGTGTTCCCTGGTCTTCATGATGCCGTTTGTTTACTCTAACAAACCTCTGAAACCTTCAGAGAACAACTGTTTATACTGAGATTAGTGGTGGACTTTATTAAACATTTTTACC
>NW_015113751.1:207621-208502 GCF_001443285.1 Poecilia latipinna
ATGTATTTATCCATGTGCCCGCTTATCTTAGCCGCTATGATGCCTGACATGAGCTTCCATGTTGTAGAGAGACAGGTTATTGGCCGATAGTTGGATGGGACTGAACCCTTTGAGGGGTCCTTCTGGATCAGGATTGTGCGCCCTTCAGTTAATCATTCAGGGTGAGTCCCATTTTGTAGCAGCTGGTTCAGTTGAGCTGCCAGTCGCTCATGGAGGGCAGTGAGTTTCTTTAGCCAGTAGGCATGGATCATGTCAGGCCCTGGTGCTGTCCAGTTTTTCATACCCGAGACTCTTTCTTGGACATCTGCCACAGTGATGGTTACCGGGGCTTGTTCAGGGAGGTTGCTGTGGTCCTCTCGTAGAGAGGTTAGCTGTTGTGGGACGCCTCCCTTTCCCATATGCCTTTCCAGTATTGTTCAGTCTCCAGCCTTGGTGGGTCTGCTCTGTTGTTAGTACCCTGCCATTTTGTTAGTACCCTGCCATTGAGTACACTTTAGCTGGTTGGGTGGAGAAGAGCCGGTTGATCCTCCTGGCTTCATTCTCTCTTGTGTATCTCTTTAGGCGGCTGGCTAAGGCTTGGAGCTTGGAGCACTCGAGCTTGGAGTTTCGAGTGCTTCAGGTATGGGCATCTGGCTGTACTTCTTGGGTACTGATTTTTTCATTGCACCCCTTTGGAGCTCTGACAGCTGGCTCACTTCCCTCCTTGTTATCTTGATCTTAGCCGATCTTTTCATTGCACCCCTTAGGAGCTCTGACAGTTGGCTCACTTCCCTCCTCTTGATCTTAGCCTCTAACCGTCTTTTCCATGGTGGATATTGGGTCTCATGGTTGCTCTTATAGCCAAGCATCTCCAGCATCAGTGATGCTGAGTTGTAAATCAG